>NC_069502.1:46905582-47060582 GCF_027579735.1 Bombina bombina | reverse complement strand
AGAGAGAGAGAGAGAGAGAGAGAGAGAGAGAGAGAGAGAGAGAGAGAGAGAGAGAGAGAGAGAGAGAGAGAGAGAGAGAGAGAGAGAGAGAGAGAGAGAGAGAGAGAGAGAGAGAGAGAGAGAGAGGATTGAGATAGGGGGGAGAGAGATAGAGATAGAGAGAGAGAGAGAGAGAGAGAGAGAGAGAGAGAGAGAGGGGGGAGAGAGGGGGAGAGGGAGAGAGGGGAGAGAGGGGAGATAGAGAGAGAGGGAGAGAGAGAGGGGGGAAAAAAGAGAGGGGGAAATAGAGAGAGAGGGGGGAGAGAGAGCTGGAAGAGAGAGGGGAGAGAGAGAGGGGGGAGAGAGAGAGGGAGAGAGAGAGGGGGGAGAGAAAGAGGGAAGAGAGAGAGGGGGGAGAGAGAGAGGGAGAGAGAGAGGGGGAGATAGAGAGAGACGGGAGAGAGTGAGAGAGAGGGGAAGGGAGAGAGAGAGGGGGAGAGATGGTGGGGAGAGAGATGGTGGGGAGAGAGATGGGGGTGAGAGAGAGGGGGAGAGAGGGGGGAGGGGGTGAGAAGGGGAGAGAGAGGGGGTGAGGGGGTGAGAGGGGGAGAGAGAGGGGGGAGGGGTGAGAGGGGGAGAGAGAGGGGGGAGAGGGGGGAGAGAGAGAAGGGGAGAGAGAGAGGGGGGAGAGAGGGGGGGAACAGAGGGGGAGATAGAGAGAGAGGGGAGAGAGAGAGGAGAGAGATAGGGGGAGAGAGAGAGAGAGGGGGGAGAGAGATGGGGGAGAGAGATAGGGGGAGAGAGAGAGGGGGGAGAGAGATGGGGGAGAGAGAGGGGGGGGAAAGAGAGAGGGAGGAGAGAGAGAGGGAGGAGAGAGAGAGGGAGGAGAGAGAGAGGGGGGGAGAGAGATGAGGGAGAGAGAGAGCAAAAGAGAGGGGGGAGAGCGTACAAGAGAGGGGGGAGAGAGAACACAAAAGAGAGGGGGGAGAGAGAGCGCAAAAAAGAGGGGGAGAGAGAGAGTGCAAAAGAGAGGGGGTGAGAGAGAGTGCAAAAGAGAGGGGGTGAGAGAGAGCACAAAAAAGATGGGTGAGAGAGAAAGCGCAAAAGAGATGGGGGAGAGAGAGCTCAAAAGAGAGGGGGAGAGGAGAGAGCGCAAAAGAGAGGGGGAGAGAGCGCAAAAGAGAGGGGGGAGAGAGAGAGAGCAAAAGAGAGGGGGAGGGAGAGAGCGCAAGGGGTGGGACCGATGTACTGCAAAAAATGTCCTGTGTGACTAGTATATATATAATAGTCCTAAAGCCTGTTCACACCGGCCATTTTTTGCAGTACAGCGGTCCCACCCCTTGCGCTCTCTCTCTTTTGCGCTCTCTCCCCTCACTTTTGAGCTCTCTCTCTCCCCCTCTCTTTTGCACTCTCTCTCCCTTTGTTTTGCGATCTCTCTCCCCTCTATCTCCCCCCTCTCTCTCCCCTCTCTCTCTCCCCCTCTCTTTTGCTCTCTCTCCCCCTTTACTTTTGCTCTCTCTCTTCCCCTCTCTTTTGATCTCTCTCTTTCCCCCTCTTATTTTCTCTCTCCCCCTCTATTTTGCTCTCTCTCCCCCTATCTTGCTCTTTCCTCTCTCTTATCCTATCTTTAGCTCTTTCCCATCTCTTTTGTTCTCTCCCCCTCTTTCTATCTCTCCCCCCTCTCTATCTCTCTCCCCTCTATCTTGCATGCGCGACCATGCCCAGCCCCCTTCATGCCCGGCCCCGCCCCCACTCACGCCTGGCCACGCCCACTTCTGCCCTCACCGCAGATCAGGTAGGGACTCTAAGGCCAGGTGTGTTTGTCCTCGTGCTGTCTCTACTGCGCATGACAGCTTCGGACAAACACACTTGGCCTTTTTATAGTATAGGATATGGCGAGAAAAATGGTGTATAATATGTATGGGTACAGTAAAGGAGTAAAGGGAAAACTACAGCTAAACACAAACACTGCAGAAATGTAAAATAGCCCTGGTCCTTAAAGGGACACTGAACCCAATTTTTTTTTTCTTTCGTGATTCAGATAGAGCATGAAATTTTAAGCAACTTTCTAATTTACTCCTATTATCAAATTTTCTTCATTCTCTTGGTATCTTTATTTGAAATGCAAGAATGTAAGTTTAGATGCCGGGTTGTTCTTGCTGATTGGTGGATAAATTCATCCACCAATAAAAAAAGTGCTGTCCAGAGTGCTGAACAAAAAAAAAAGCTTAGATGCCTTCTTTTTCAAATAAAGATAGCAAGAGAATGAAGAAAAAATTAACAGGAGTAAATTAGAAAGTTGCTTAAAATTGCATGCTCTATCTGATTCACGAAAGAAAAATTTGGGGTTCAGTGTCCCTTTAAGGGTAAAATTGAAAAATGGTCCGGTCACTAAGGGGTTATATATCATGTTTAACCCCTTAATGACAACTGACGTACCAGGTACGTCATGCATTAACTAACAGTTAATGACAATGGACGTACCTGGTACGTCAGTTGTCTAAGAGAGTGCTGGAAGCGATCGCAATCGCTTCCAGCAGCTCTCAGGGTATTGCAGTGATGCCTCCATATGGAGGCATCCTGCAATACCATTTAGAAGACTCCGATGCAGAGAGAGCCACTCTGTGGCCCTCTCTGCACCGGTAGCGATGGTGCCGGTTCGTTGGTGGGTGGGAGCGTAACAGGGAGGCGGGTGGGCGGCCCATCGCTACCCGGCATCCGGTCCCTAGAAGTGCAATGTGCACACCGGGTGCCGGGAGTGTGCGGGGGGCGCGCGTGCGCGACCGCGCATTAGCTGGCACTGACACTGACACCAATGAGGAGGGAAGAGGGGGGATATATTAAAAATAATATAAAAGGATCTGGGAGGGGGAGGGGGATAGGGGTATTGTGGGGGGCTGCTACACTACAGAAAACATACAAAAAAGCAAAAGAACAAAAAACACTTTTGTTTTTGGTGCAAATTGGGTACTGGCAGACAGCTGCCAGTACCCAAGATGGCCGCAATTAGATAGGGGAGAGGGTTAGAGAGCTGGGGGGGGGGGGATCATGGAGGTTGGGGCTAAGGCAGGAGTCCATCACAGCTAAAATATTTTATTTTTTTTATAAAAAAAAAAAAAAACTTCTTTTATTTAGTACTGGCAGACTTTCTGCCAGTACTTAAGATGGCGGGGACATTTGTGGGGTGGGGGAGGGAAGAGAGCTGTTTGGGAGGGATCAGGGGGTGGGATGTGTCAGGTGGGAGGCTGATCTCTACCCTAAAGCTAAAATTAACCCTGCAAGCTCCCTACAACCTACCTAATTAACCCCTTCACTGCTGGGCATAATTTACGTGTGGTGCGCAGCAGCATTTAGTGGCCTTCTAATTACCAAAAATCAGTGCCAAAGCCATATAAGTCTGCTATTTCTGAACAAAGGGGATCCCAAAGAAGCTTTTACAACAATTTGTGCCATAATAGCACAAGCTGTTTGTAAATAATTTCAGTGAGAAACCTAAAATTGTGAAAAATGTAAAGTTTTTTTTTTTATTTGCTCGCATTTGGCGGTGAAATAGTGGCATAAAATATACCAAAATGTGCCTACATCAATACTTTGGGTTGTCTTCTAACAAAAAATATATACATGTCAAGGGATATTCAGGTATTCCTGACAGATATCAGGGTTCCAATGTAACTAGCGCTAATTTTGAAAAAAAGTGGTTTGGAAATAGCGAAGTGCTACTTGTATTTATTGCCCTATAACTTGCAAAAAAAGCAAAGAACATGTAAACATTGGGTATTTCTAAACTCAGGACAAAATTTAGAAACTATTTAGCATGGGTGTTTTTTGGTGATTGTAGATGTGTAACAGATTTTGGGGGTCAAAGTTAGAAAAAGTGTGTTTTTTCCATTTTTTCCTCATATTTTATTATTTTTTTTGTAGTAAATTATAAGATATGATGAAAATAATGGTATCTTTAGAAAGTCCATTTAATGGCGAGAAAAACGGTATATAATATGTGTGGGTACAGTAAATGAGTAAGAGGAAAATTACAGCTAAACACAAACACCGCAGAAATGTAAAAATAGCCATTGTCATTAAGGGTAAGAAAATTGAAAAATGGTCCGGTCATTAAGGGGTTAAACGATCTCCAGCAGACAAGGGTTTAAAATCCACATTTTGTGAAGAATGATAGAAACCTTCTCTATTTTGTTCTATGGTTCCTATATTCCCTTATGTTCCATTCTTTAACAAAAAACACACCCAACACATTCGTTTTATAAAAAAGATGATTTATGTTGATTCTATAACAATCTTAATGATGAAAAGTCACTAACTCACAAGGATATATTTGTATCAGTTTTTATAAAAGTAATTTAATAATACGTCACATTAGCTCACAGACCCATCATTGTAATTTACTAAAATATCATGTTGGTTCCTGTATTGGGCTAAGATACAATAATTAGTTAATTACCTTATTCCCTGGCTGTTCTGCTCGTGCTGGTGCTGAAGTGATGGCAAAATAATGCAGGCTGCACTATATATAGGAAGCATTTCTTTCACTTTCTGTTCTAGTAAGTGCTCAATTTACTGGAAATGAAAACAGGTGGGCAACTGAACATCCATACAAAGTAAAATTGCATCATAGTACAAAAAGTGTAACAATTTAATATGCCTTTTATGTGTGTTTTCTAAATGCTACTTAAAGGGACTGGAAAGTCAAAATTAAAGTTGCATGATTCAAATAGACCATCTCATTTTAAGAAACTTCTAAATTAAAATCTATTTTCAAATGTGCTTTTTTTCTCTTGATATACCTTGTTGAAAAAGAATATGCACATATCCTACACTAGTGTGAGCTAGCTGCTGATTGGTGCCTTTGTCTCTTCTGATTGGCTAACTAGATGTTCATCTAGCTGCCAGTAGTGCAGTGCAGCTCCTTCAGCAAAGGATAACAAGAGAATGAAGGAAATTTGATAATAGAAGTAAATTGAAACGTTTTTTTAAACTTGTATGTTCTTTCTAAATCATGAATAAACTTTTTTGGTATTCCTGTCTCTTTAAATTTAAACAAGAAATGCATTGTTTTAGTTTACTGATTCTAGAGTATTGATTCTCATTTGCTGTTGGAGATGATTTCTACAGGATAAGTGTGATCTGTGTGTGTATATAAATATATATATATATGTGTGTGTATATAAATATATATATATGTGTGTATATAAATATATATATATATATGTGTGTGTGTGTGTATATAAATATATATATATATATGTGTGTGTGTGTATATAAATATATATATATATGTGTGTGTGTGTATATAAATATATATATATATGTGTGTGTGTATATAAATATATATATATGTGTGTGTGTGTATATAAATATGTGTGTGAGACTGACTCTTCTAGTTTTCTTTCCTCTCCCTGTCTCACTTTCTTTCTGTCTATGTACATATATACATCCTATACTATAAAAGGTCAAGTGTGTTTGTCTGAAGCTGTCATGCGCAGTAGAGACAGCACAAGGACAAACACACCTGGCCTTAGAGTCCCTACCTGATCTGCGGTGCGGGCAGAAGTGGGCGTGAGTGGGGGGTGGCTGGGAATGAAGGGGGCAGGGCCGGGCACGGTCGTGCACGCAAGATAGAGGGGATAAAGAGGGGGGAGAGATAGAAAGAGGGGGAGAGAACAAAAGAGATGGGAAAGAGCTAAAGATAGGATAAGAGAGGGGAAAGAGCAAGTGAGGATGGAGAGAGAGCAAAATAGAGGGGGAGAGAGAAAATAAGAGGGGGGAAAGAGAGAGAGCAATAGAGAGGGGAAGACAGAGACCAAAAGAAAAGGGGGAGAGAGAGCAAAAGAAGAGAGGGGGAGAGAGAGGGGGGGAGATAAAGAGGGGGGAGATAGAGAGGGGGGAGACAGATGGGGGAGATAGAGAGGGGGGAGAGAGAGAGGGGGGAGAGAGAGGGGGGAGAAAGGGGGGAGATGGGGGAGAGAGAGAGGGGTGAAAGAGAGGGGGGGAGAGAGAGAGGGGGGGAGAGAGGGGGAGAGAAAGCGAGGGGGAGAGAGAGGCAGGGAGATAGAGAGAGGGGGGAGAGAGAGGGAGGGGGAGAGAGAGGGGAAGAGAGAGAGAGGGGGGAGAGAGAGGGAGGGGGAGAGAGAGGGGGGGAGAGAGAGAGGGGGGAGAGATAGAGAGAGAGCGGAGAGAGGGGGAGAGAGAGGGAGAGAAAGAGAGGGGAGAGATAGAGAGAGAGGGGAGAGAGAGAGAGAGAGAGAGAGTGGAGAGAGAGGGGGAGAGAGAGAGGGGGGAGAGATAGAGAGAGGGGAGAGAGGGGGGAGAGAGAGAAGGAGAGAGAGAGAGAGAGAGAGAGGGGAGAGATAGAGAGAGAGAGGGGAGATAGAGAGAGGGGAGAGAGAGGGGAGAGAGAGAGAGGGGAGAGAAAGAGAGAGAGAGGGAGAGAGAGAGGGGGGAGAGAGAGAGGGGGGAGAGAGAGGGGGAGAGAGAAAGAGAGGAGAGAGAGAGAGGGGGGGGGAGAGAGAGAGAGAGGGGGAGAGAGAGAGAGGAAGGGAGGGAGGGAGAGAGAGGGGGGAGAGAGAGGGGGGAGAGAGAAAGAGGAGAGAGAGGGGGGAGAGAGAGGGGGAGAGAGAGAGGGGGAGAGAGAGGGGGGAGAAAGATGGGGGAGAGAGAGGGGGGAGAGAGAGCGCAAAAGAGAGGGGGAGAGAGAGAGCGCAAAAGAGAGGGGGAGGGAGAGAGCGCTAAAGAGAGGGGGAGAGAGAGAGCAAAAGAGAGGGGAAAATAGAGAGCAAAAGTAAAGGGAGAGAGAAAGCAAAAGAAGAGAGGGGAAGAGAGAGAGGGGGGAGAGAGAAAGAGGGGGGGAGATAGAGAGAGGGGGAGATAGAGGGGGGGATGTAGAGGGGGGGATTGAGAGGGGAGGGAGAGAGGGGGAAGAGAGGGGGGGAGAGAGGGGGAGAGGAGGGGTGAGAGGGGGAGAGAGAGAGGGGGGGGAGAGAGAGAGGGGGGGAGAGAGAGAGGGGGGAGAGAGAGGGGGGATAGAGAAAGAGAGGAGAGAGAGAGAGGGAGAGAGAGGGGGAGAGAGAGTGAGGGGGAGAGAGAGAGGAAGGGAGGGAGGGAGGAAGGGAGTGAGAGAGAGGGGGGATATAGAGGGGGGATAGATAAAGGGGAGAGAGAGGGGGGAGAGAGATGAGGGAAAGAGAGAGGGGGGAGAGAGAGGGAGGAGAGAGAGAGGGGGAGAGAGATAGGGGGAGGGAGAGAGGGGGAGAGAGGGGGAGAGAGAGGGGGGAGAGAGAGGGGGGGAGAAAGATGGGGGGAAAATGAAGGGGGAGAGAGAGGGGCAGAGAGAGGGGGGAGAGAGAGAGAGGGGGGAGAGAGAGTGCAAAAGAGAGGGGGAGAGAGAGCGCAAAAGAGAGGGGGAGAGAGAGAGCGCAAAAGAGAGGTGGGAGGGAGAGAGCGCTAAAGAGAGGGGGAGAGAGAGAGCGCAAAAGAGAGGGGAAGATAGAGAGCAAAAGTAAAGGGGGAGAGAAAGCAAAAGAAGAGAGGGGAAGAGAGGGGGGGGGAGAGAGAGGGGGAGATAGAGAGAGGGGAGATAGAGGGGGGGGAGAGGGGAGGGAGAGAGGGGGGAGAGAGGGGGAGAGGAAGGGTGAGAGGGGGAGAGAGAGGGGGGGAGAGAGAGAGAGGGGGGAGAGAGAGAGAGGGGGAAAGAGAGGGGGGGAGAGAGGGGGAGAGAGATGGGGGAGAGGGGGGTGAGAGAGAGGGGGGAGATAGAGAGAGAGGGAGATAGGAGGGAGAGAGGGGGAGAAAGAGAGGGGGAGAAAGAGAGGGGGAGAGAGGGGGGAGAGAGAGAGGGGGGAGGGAGAGAGCGGTGGAGAGAGAGAGGGGGGGAGAGAGAGGGGGGAGAGAGAGGGGGAGAGAAATGGTGGGGAGAGAGATGTGGGAGAGAGATGGGGAGAGAGAGAGAGGGGGAGAGAGAGGGGGGAGAGAGAGAGGGGAGGAAAAGAGAGGGAGGGGGGAGAGAGGGGGAAAGAGAGGGGGGAGAGAGAGGGGAGAGAGGGGGGCAGAGACAGAGAGAGAGAGAGAGAGGGGAGAGAGATAGGGGGGAGAGAGAGAGAGAGGGGGGAGAGTGGGGGAGAGGGAGAGAGGGGAGATAGAGAGAGAGGGAGAGAGAGAGGGGGGAGATAGAGAGGGGGGAAAAGAGAGGGGGAAATAGAGAGAGAGGGGGGAGAGAGAGCGGGAAGAGAGAGAGGGGAGAGAGAGAGGGGGGAGAGAGACAGGGAGAGAGAGAGAGGGAAGAGAGAGAGGGGGGAGAGAGAGGGGGAGAGAGAGAGGAGGGAGATAGAGAGAGATGGGAGAGAGTGAGAGAGAGAGGTGGGGAGAGAGAGGGGGGAGAGAGAGAGAGGGGAAGGGAGAGAGAGAGGGGGAGAGAGAGATAGAGAGAGAGAGGGGGGAGAGATGGTGGGGAGAGAGATGGTGGGGAGAGAGATGGGGGTGAGAGAGAATGGGAGAGAGGGGGGAGGGGGTGAGAGGGGGAGAGAGAGGGGGGAGGGGGTGAGAGGGGGAGAGAGATGGGGGAGGGGTGAGAGGGGGAGAGAGAGGGGGAGAGAGGGGAGGGAGAAAGGGGGGGAGAGAGGGAGGGGGAGAGAGAAGGGGAGAGAGGGAGGGGGGGAGAGGGAGGGGGGGAGAGGGAGGGGGAGAGAGAAGGGGAGAGAGAGAGGGGGGAGAGAGGGGGGGAGAGAGGGGGAGATAGAGAGAGAGGGGAGAGAGAAAGGGGATAGAGAGAGGGGGAGAGAGAAAGAGGGGAGAGAGAGGGGGGGAGAGAGATGGGGGAGAGAGAGAGGGGGGAGAGAGAGGGGGGAGAGAGAGGGGGGAGAAAGATGGGGGAGAGAGAGAGGGAGGAAAGAGAGAGGGAGGAGAGAGAGAGAGGGAGGAAAGAGAGAGGGGGGAGAGAGAGAGGGAGAGAGAGAGGGGGGAGAGAGAGAGTGGGGGGAGAGAGAGAGGGGGAGAGAGATGAGGGAGGGAGAGAGAGAGCAAAAGAGAGGGGAGAGAGCGCACAAGAGAGAGGGGAGAGAGAACGCAAAAGAGAGGGGGGAGAGAGAGCGCAAAAGAGAGGGGGAGAGAGAGAGTGCAAAAGAGAGGGGATGAGAGAGAGTGATAAAGAGAGGGGGTGAGAGAGAGCGAAAAAAAAGATGGGTGAGAGAGAAAGCGCAAAAGAGATGGGGGGAGAGAGAGCTCAAAAGAGAGGGGGAGAGGAGAGAGCGCAAAAGAGAGGGGGAGAGAGCGCAAAAGAGAGGGGGAGAGAGAGAGAGCAAAGGAGAGGGGGAGGGAGAGAGAGCAAAGGAGAGGGGGAGGGAGAGAGCGCAAGGGGTGGGACCGCTGTACTGCAAAAAATGTCCCGTGTGACTAGTATATATATAATAGTCCTAAAGCCCATTCACACTGGCCATTTTTTGCAGTACAGCGGTCCCACCCCTTGCGCTCTCTCTCTTTTGCGCTCTCTCCCCTCACTTTTGAGCTCTCTCTTTCCCCCTCTCTTTTGCACTCTCTCTCCCCCTTTGTTTTGCGATCTCTCTCCCCCTCTCTCTCTCCCCCTCTCTCTCTCTCTCCCCTCTCTCTCTCTCTCTCTCCTCTCTCCCCTCTCTCTCTCTCTCTCTCTCCCCCTTTCTCTATCTCCCCCCTCTATCTCCCCCCTCTCTCTCCCCTCTCTCTCTCTCCCCCTCTCTTCTTTTGCTCTCTCTCCCCCTTTACTTTTGCTCTCTCTCTTCCCCTCTCTTTTGATCACTCTCTTTCCCCCTCTTATTTTCTCTCTCCCCCTCTATTTTGCTCTCTCTCCCTCTATCTTGCTCTTTCCCCTCTCTTATCCTATCTTTAGCTCTTTCCCATCTCTTTTGTTCTCTCCCCCTCTTTCTATCTCTCCCCCTCTCTATCTCTCTCCCCTCTATCTCGCATGCGCAACCACGCCCAGCCCCCTTCATGCCCGGCCCCGCCCCCACTCATGCCTGGCCACGCCCACTTCTGCCCTCACCGCAGATCAGGTAGGGACTCTAAGGCCAGGTGTGTTTGTTCTTGTGCTGTCTCTACTGCGCATGACAGCTTCGGACAAACACACTTGGCCTTTTTATAGTATAGGATATGTCTTCCTCTACTTGTTTTGTTTCCCCTATCTCTCTCTCTCTCTCCTCTCTCCCTGTAACTCTCTTCTAGACACACCCTTCCACCCTACCATTTTCTAGCTCCACACTCTGCTAGCTAGCTAAAGTCACTGACTCCCCTGATGTGTTCAGTAAGTCCCTGTAGTCATGCCTGCTCAGGAACTGCTTTTTACTATATACCCCTTTTAGAGGCATTAAAGGGATAGGAAAGTTAAAATTAAACTTTAATGATTCAGACAGAGCGTGTCATTTTAAGTCATTTTTAAATTCACGTCTGTTATCAACTATACTATGTTCTCTTGCTGTCCTTTGTTGAAAGTCATACCTTATTAAGCACTGGAGCAGTAATGCACTACAGGGAACTAGCTACCCTTGTAAATACTTATCTGTCAAACAAAAAAATTATTGGTTTTAAAGGCCTGCATCCTGATTCCTGATAACACTAGTGATGATAATGCTAGTGTAAAGCTTGAATATGCTTGCAACATCTTAAGGATTATTCTGCCTTACTGAAATGTGAAGCTAGAGTGTGTGTTCGAGTTTGCAGCACTGTTGCTAATGTTGGGGTCGGAATATATTACCTTATAAAAGCTGGGTGAAGCAGTACAACTTCCTCTTTTTGGTACAGTCTTCAGTAGAGAGAATTTTCCCCATTTTGAATGGAGCGTCCTAGGAGGTGAGTATCTGTCAGAAGGGGAGAGAGCAGGCATGCTAGAGAGAGGGAAAGTCCATCTGTGTCCAAGCCTAGCTCCCTAATCATGTCAGGCCTGTTTTCCACCCGGTCTTGCTCCTGTCGCAGGCAGGGGGTCGTTAGGAGGTAGTGGACGGGGAGCCCAGTACATTGGGGGTGGTTGAGGGGCTGTCAGGAACTTTAGATGCTGGCTCTCAGTTGGGGCCTACTGGGAGGGGTACTGATGGACCTGAGCATGGTGTGTGGGACCGGTAGAGGGGAAGGTTTAAGCCCAGTGTTCAGGTTGGGTTCCCAGGAGGCATCCTCGCCCCCCCTTGTTTCAATATTTAGAATCGCCTGGTGATCTAGCGGGCCCACCTGCACCTCAAACAAGGGCAGGTATTGAGCTCATTGGGGCGGCTGCCTCTTATCTTGTTGGTGCGGCTCCAGCCGGGCACTGGGGTATTTTGACCCACACATCTCAAATTCAGGCCTTACCTTTGTACGACGCAGCGGCGTTGGTGGTTGTGGCCCTCGTGCAGGCCATCTCAGCCTCCGTGATGGGGGGGCGGGTGGCGGTGGGCCACCTCCTCTGTGGCAAAGGTGGGTCATATGGGTGGAGGTGGGCCGACAGCGGGTATAGGGGGGTCGGCACTGAGCTGTGCGTTATCAGCGAGGTCTCCTAATGTCATTCTGGGTCTGGTTCCCTAGTCAGTGTTGACGTTGGAGTCCGGTGGGCAGAGCAGGCCAGTGCGCGGGGTAAAACTTCCGGTTGGCAGCCGTACGGCGGGAGGCTCCAGACATGAATGGTGAGTCGGGTGTCCGGAGTCCAGGTGGGTGGGTTCAATCGGGTGGGCGGGGTCAGGTGGGTGAGCGGAGCCATGCAGGTTGTCAAGGTATATGTTAAGATTAATATATATATTATTATATATTTGGCCTATCAGCACTAGTGATGTCGTGAACATAAAATTTTCGGTTCATGAACGACGAACGCAAACTTCCGCAAATGTTCGCGAACGGGCGAACCGGGCGAACCGCCATAGACTTCAATAGGCAGGCGAATTTTAAACCCACAGGGACTCTTTCTGGCCACAATAGTGATGGAAAAGTTGTTTCAAGGGGACTGTGGCATGCCAGAGGGGGATCCATGGCAAAACTCCCATGGAAAATTACATAGTTGATGCAGAGTCTGGTTTTAATCCATAAAGGGCATAAATCACCTAACATTCCTAAATTGTTTGGAATAACTTGCTTTAAAACATCAGGTATGATGTTGTATCGATCAGGTAGTGTAAGGGTTATGCCCGCTTCACAGTGACAGACCAAGCTCCCGCAGCGGGTACAACATCTAAATAGTTTCTAAATTTTGTCGTGAGTTTAGAAATACCCAATGTTAACATGTTCTTTGCTTTTTTTGCAAGTTATAGGGAAATAAATACAAGAAGCACTTTGCTATTTCAAAACCACTTTTTTTCAAAATGAGCGCTAGTTACATTGGAACCCTGATATCTGTCAGGAATACCTGAATATCCCTTGACATGTATATATTTTTTTTTAGAAGACATCCCAAAGTATTGATCTAGGCCCATTTTGGTATATTTCATGCCACCATTTCACCGCCAAATGCGATCAAATAAAAAAAAATTGTTCACTTTTTCACAAACTTTAGGTTTCTCACAGAAATTATTTACAAACAACTTATGCAATTATGGCATAAATGGTTGTAAATGCTTCTCTGGGATCCCCTTTCTTCAGAAATAGCAGACTTATATGGCTTTGGCGTTGCTTTTTGGTAATTAGAAGGCTGCTAAATGCCTCTGCGCACCACACGTGTTTTATGCCCAGCAGTGAAGGGGTTAATTAGGGAGCATGTAGGGAGCTTGTAGAGTTAAATTTAGCTTAAGTGTAGTGTAGTAGACAACCCAAAGTATTGATCTAGGCCCATTTTGGTATATTTCAGGCCACCATTTCACCGCCAAATGCGATCAAATAAAAAAAAAATGTTCACTTTTTCACAAACTTTTGGTTTCTCACAGAAATTATTTACAAACAACTTATGCAATTATGGCATAAATGGTTGTAAATTCTTCTCTGGGATCCCCTTTGTTCAGAAATAGCAGACTTATATGGCTTTGGCGTTGCTTTTTGGTAATTAGAAGGCTGCTAAATGCCTCTGCGCACCACACGTGTTTTATGCCCAGCAGTGAAGGGGTTAATTAGGGAGCATGTAGGGAGCTTGTAGAGTTAATTTTAGCTTAAGTGTAGTGTAGTAGACAACCCAAAGTATTGATCTAGGCCCATTTTGGTATATTTAATGCCACCATTTCACCGCCAAATGCGATCAAATTTAAAAAAAACTTAAATTTTTTCGCAATTTTAGGTTTCTCACTGAAATTATTTACAAACAGCTTGTGCAATTATGGCACAAATGGTTGTAAATGCTTCTCTGGGATCCCCTTTGTTCAGAAATAGCAGACATATATGACTTTGGCGTTGCTTTCTGGTAATTAGAAGGCGACTAAATGCTGCTGCGCATCACACGTGTATTATGGCTAGCAGTGAAGGGGTTAATTAGGTAGTTTGTAGGGAGCTTGCAGGGTTAATTTTAGCTTTAGTGTAGAGATCAGCCTCCCACCTGACACATCATACCCCCTGATCCCTCCCAAACAGCTCCCTTCCCTCCCCCATCCCACAATTGTCCCCGCCATCTTAAGTACTGGCAGAAAGTCTGCCAGTACTAAAATAAAAGGTTTTAAAAAAAAAAAAATATTATTTTTTTTAGCATATTTACATATGCTGTGGTGTAGCATCCCCCCTTAGCCCCCAACCTCCCTGATCCCCCCCAAAACAGCTCTCTAACCCTCCCCATCTGCCTTATTGGCGGCCATCTTGGGTACTGGCAGCTGTATGCCAGTACCCAGTTTGCAAAAAAAGTAGTTTTTTCTGGAGGAGGGGTTTCTGTAGTGTAGCTTCCCCCCCCCCACAGACCAACCCCCACCACCTGCCACACCAGATATGAGTGGTGGCACTGGGCAAGTGGGCACAGTATACGCTGTGAGCCTGACACACATGCTGGCAGGCAGGCAACTGCAATTAGATTACACAGGAAAAAAAAAAAAAGCAGACTGATGTTCTAACCCTAAAAAGGGCTTTTTGGGGTGCAGTCCTTAAGGCAGAGATCAGATGAGTCCTTCAGGACTGTAGTGGACACTGAATACATTAGCCTAGCTATCGATTTCCCTATTAAATCAGCAGCAGCTACACTGTCCCTCCTCTCACTAAGAATGCAGCTTCTGAATGAATCTAAAATGGATGCTGTCCAGGAGGTGGGAGGGTCTGGGAGGGAGGGTCTGCTGCTGATTGGCTGGAATGTGTCTGCTGACTGTGAGGTACAGGGTCAAAGTTTACTCAATGATGACAAATAGGGGGCGGACCGAACATCGCATATGTTCGCCCGCCGCGGCGAACGCGAACAAGCTATGTTCGCCGGGAACTATTCGCCGGTAAACTATTCACGACATCACTAATCAGCACCAAATGATTCATTCATTCATAAAACATTAAAATTGACTTGAAACCCATATTCAATCCTCCCCCACTGCTGTGATCACACAGGATGGGTCACAAAGTCACTTAAAAAGGAATGTTGTGAAAGTGATTTTGAAAAAGAGCAGAGTTTTATAGCTTAAATTAGAATAGGACCATTGAACCATTTCAAAGGCAAAAAGTTCAATAAGAGATGGTCAATCTATATTTGGCTATATGCTCAGTATATGAAATCAGATAGGAGACACTTTTTCCTGATTAACATGGCTTTTGAAGCTCACAGCCCTGCACGGGGTAGCAAACAAGGGCTGATGGTCAACCAAATCAACACACATCCTGGAATGTATGGAGACGACATTCTGGGCCTAAAATCAGATAAGCAAGTGAAATTCTGACTGCATAGTGATTAGCATAGACTTGTTAATTACCCCTGCCTGTGTATTGAAGCAATGAAAATTTGACCAACAAAAACACATGTTTTTAAATTATACTCTTAACCCCAAAATACAGCATAGAAATGAATATATATATATATATATATATATATATATATATATATATATATATATATATAAAATGGATTTTAAATGCTATTAATTTTGGAATAGTTAGCAGTATAAATTACTTTGATGTAATCATATTAAAATAATCAGAAAATTGACATGATGCTACCCTGTCTGGAATTTAGGTTGTAAGTGATTGATGCAAAAAGTTATGGTCTGATAAATAATCACTTTATAAGAATGTATTACATTGTTAAATATGTTAGAAATGGTTAAATAAATCTGTTTGTTTGTCATGTTGCCCCCAGATGGCCAAAATCCGGTGTTGCGATGCAAGAATTACAGCCAAAAGACAAATGGTTATTAACAAAGATGCATCTCCCTGGCAACATACATTTTCAAAATGAACGAATCACAAAGCAGATCCGTAGGGCCACCCATATTGCTTCATCAATGATTAAAACATATATAAGTCAATGCAAGAAAGGAAAAGGAGATGCTGCTGAGCTAACTTGTAACTGGTTACTGGGCGTTTGAAATACAAGTATTACAGCAAGGCTGGCTACCTTTTCTCATTGATTGCAAAATATACTTATTTTGTCTTCTGAGATGAAACAAGACGTTTTTGGAAACTGACTTATCGATTTGGTGTTCATTTTGGTAAAGTATTAAAAGGTTGCTAAAATATAAGTAAACATTTAAGATAAGCATTCCTTGTTGCTGTAGTAAATAAATTTAAAGAGCATATGTGTATTTTTAGACTAGTATTTCATAGTCTGTGTATTGTTAAACAAATCCTAAATGCTAAGTTGTTTATCTGGCAAATATATATATGTGTCTTAGAATTTGTCTTAATTGTGAGTAACTAAGGACTTATTTCAATTTAGATAAATTATCAAAGGACAATTGGTTTTTGCATAGATAATATACTATTTTGGGGCGCGATCCGATATACGGCGTAGTTTGAGGCGCAAGCGAGGGAACCCGCGCCGCCCGTAGATTCAGCTCGCAACTCGAGCTATCCAATGAACCCCGCCGGCAGTTGCTAAAGTGCCGTAAGTCGGATAAACTAGCGATGTCCAGAAATAAACGTAACTACAAATTTCTGGAGTCGCCAGTGACTTACAGCACGTTAGAAACTGCCGGCGCCTACAAAAGCTGACTAAAGTCTTAAATCTCCCGTAACTGTCTAACATGCCTCCCCCAAATAAGCCCGACACGTATACCCCTCTATCCGCAATACCCCCTTACTCTCCTAATAATAAATGTATTAACCCCTAAACCGCCGCTCCCGGACCCCGCCGCACTAAATAAAGTTATTAACCCCTAAACCGCTGCTCCCGGACCCCGCCGCCAGCTACATTAAATATATAACCCCCTAATGTGAGCCCCTACCCCGCCGCCACCTACATTACCATACCCCCTAATGTGAGCCCCTTACACCGCCGCCACCTACATTAACTACCCCCTAATGTGAGCCCCTACCCCGCCGCCACCTACATTAACTACCCCCTAATGTGAGCCCCTTACACCGCCGCCACCTACATTAACTACCCCCTAATGTGAGCCCCTTACACCGCCACCACCTACATTAACTACCCCCTAATGTGAGCCCCTACCCCGCTGCCAGCTATATTACCATACCCCCTAATGTGAGCCCCTACCCCACCGCCAGCTATATTAAAATTATTAACCCCTAATTTAATCCCCCTACACCACCGCCAGCTATATTAAATGTATTACCCTCTAACCCTAAGTCTAACCCTAACACCCCCTAATTAAATTCTTATTAAAATAAATCTAATTAATATTAATATTATGAACTAAAATTATTCCTATTTAAATCTAAATACTTACCTATAAAATAATCCCTAAGATAGCTACAATATAATTAATAATTACATTGTAGCTATTTTAGGGTTTATATTTATTTTACAGGTAACTTGGTATTTATTTTAACTAGGTACAATAGCTATTAAATAGTTAATAACTATTTAATAGCTACCTAGTTAAAATAATTACCAAATTACCTGAAAAATAAATCCTAACCTAAGTTACAAATACACCTACACTATCAATAAATTAATTAAATAAACTACAAGTATCTAAAATAAAATACAATTAAATACACTAAACTAAATTACAAAAAAAACAAACACTAAATTACAAAAAATAAAAAAAGATTACAAGAATTTTAAGCTAATTACACCTAATCTAAGCCCCCTAATAAAATAATAAAGCCCCCAAAATAAAAAAATGCCCTACCCTATTCTAAATTAAAAAGTAACCAGCTCTTTTACCAGCCCTTTAAAATGGATTTTTGCGGGGCATTGCCCCAAAGTAATCAGCTCTTTTACCTTTTAAAAAAATACAATACCACCCCCCAACATTAAAACCCACCACCCACATACCCCTACTCTAAACCCACCCAAACCCCCCTTAAATAAACTAACACTAACCCCCTGAAGATCTCCCTACCTTGAGTTGTCTTCACCCAGCCGGGCCGAACTCTTCATCAAATCCGGGTGATGTCTTCATCCAAGCGGCAAAGAAGAAGTCTTCCATCCGGGCGATGTCTTCATCCAAGCGGCAAAGAAGAAGTCTTCCATCAGGGCGATGTCTTCATCCAAGCGGCGTCTTCAATCTTCATCCATCCGGAGCGGAGCCATCTTCGAAGGAGCCGATGTGAAGCCATCCTCTTTAACCGACTGACTAACAACGAATGACTATTCCTTTAAATGACGTCATCCAAGATGGCGTCCCTCAAATTCCGATTGGCTGATAGGATTCTATCAGCCAATCGGAATTAAGGTAGGAAAAATATGATTGGCTGATTCAATCAGCCAATCAGATTGAAGTTCAATCCGATTGGCTGATCCAATCAGCCAATCAGATTGAGCTTGCATTCTATTGGCTGATCAGAACAGCCAATAGAATGCGAGGGACGCCATCTTGGATGACGTCATTTAAAGGAACAGTCATTCGTCGTTAGTCCGTCGGTTGAACAGGATGGCTCCGCATCGGCTCCTTCGAAGATGGCTCCGCTCCGGATGGATGAATATTGAAGACGCCGCTTGGATGAAGATATCGCCCGGATGGAAGACTTCTTCTTTGCCGCTTGGATGAAGACATCGCCGAGATGGAAGACTTCTTCTTTGCCGCTTGGATGAAGACATCGCCCGGATGGAAGACTTCTTCTTTGCCGCTTGGATGAAGACATCGCCCGGATTGGATGAAGAGTTCGGCCCGGCTGGGTGAAGACAACTCAAGGTAGGGAGATCTTCAGGGGTTTAGTGTTAGGTTTTTTTAAGGGGGGTTTGGGTGGGTTTAGAGTAGGGGTATGTGGGTGGTGGGTTGTAATGTTGGGGGGTGGTATTGTATTTTTTTTAAAAGGTAAAAGAGCTGATTACTTTGGGGCAATGCCCTGCAAAAAGCCCTTTTAAGGGCTGGTAAAAGAGCTGGTTACTTTTTAATTTAGAATAGGGTAGGGCATTTTTTTATTTTGGGGGGCTTTATTATTTTATTAAGGGGCTTAGATTAGGTGTAATTAGCTTAAAATTCTTGTAATCTTTTTTTATTTTTTGTAATTTAGTGGGGGTTTTTTTTTTGTAATTTAGTTTAGTGTATTTAATTGTATTTTATTTTAGATATTTGTAGTTTATTTAATACATTTATTGATAGTGTAGGTGTATTTGTAACTTAGGTTAGGACTTATTTTACAGGTAATTTGGTAATTATTTTAAATAGGTAGCTATTAAATAGTTGTAATGAATTAATTCACGGTATCAATTCAATCCTTTGTATGGATCACAACTGTGGATGATAGGTTTTGTATCACTTAGCTGTAAATTAACATATGGATAAATGTTAATTTTAGGGCACAAAGTGAGTTTATTTTGAATTCACAAACTTGGATTAATCTGTGAATAGGTGAAGAATCTCTCACTATGTTTATACTTGCAAATAATAAAGTATAAATTTCCACACTGGAAAAATAGCAATGAAGATTTTATGCTGGTAATATAATTCTAAGTACAGCCAAAATGTTTAGGAAACCACTGAGACCACACTACCTGCATATAGAGATTAGCAGGAAAATGTTCTGTAGCAGCAGAGTGTGTGAATCAGTGAGACAGGCTGAGACAGAATGGTAGAACAGCTGATATGAAATCTACTTGTAAGCTGAGCCGTCTGGAATAGTTGTGATGTCACTGCTTAGGAATGTCTTGCTGTGAGCAGCTCCGTGTTTGCTGAAACTTGCAATGCAGACTGGCAGTTGAATTAGAGGTAAACAGCTTACCGGGAATTGTAACAGTATCAATCTTGCAAATTGTGACAAGCAGGTCACGCTGTTGTAGAGTCAATAAATCACTTGATAAACTTCAGCAGTAGCGGAGCAGAAGTAGCAAGTTCTGCCTAGGCAGAAAGCAATCCAGTTTCCTTGTAGAAATTCAGGTTAAAGATTTAGGAATAAACTTTCTAAGGTTTGAAATAGCTGGAGCACAAAACATGTGCAGGGAGCTCAGTTAGGTTGATTTCTTAATCACTAAGCACCTGGCTGGCCTCAAGAGTAACTTTAAATAGGGTAAGGGGTTGGCCTGAGTTTGTAAAGGTGGTATAGAGAGATTACAGCCTTTCTGTAAAGGTGGAACAGAATTCCTGACAGAATGCCCCCTTCAGGCATGCCGTCCCACGGCTTGCATGCGTGGTCTTTCGGGATTCCGTCGATGGAACTGAGAGATAAGTCTTGGGGCATTGACATGGTTAACGGGTTCCCATGTGTCCTCGTCAGAGGAATATCCTTTCCACCTAACCAGGTACTGAAGTTGACCCCTGTTGATGCGTGAGTCTAGTATGTTTCCTACTTCATAAATATTATCCTCTAGAATTTGTGTTTTTGGAGGTAATACTTGGGTGCTGTTAATAGCTGCTGGTTTTAGTGAGGATACATGAAAAGTGGGATGTATACTTAAAGATGAGGGTAAGCGAAGGGTTATAGCATTTTGATTGACGACTTTAATAATCTGGAAGGGTCCAACAAACAGAGTAGCTAACTTCTTACTGGGAAGTTGTAGTTTTAGATTTTTCGTGGAAAGCCAGGCCCAATCTCCTATGGAATATTGTGGAGAAGGTCTTCGTCTGAGGTCGTAGTACTTCTTTTGTACAGCTTGAGCTGTCTGGAGGTTTTCTTGGAGTAACTTCCAATTCTCGTGTAAATGGTCAGCTAAATCTTCAACGTTTGGGTTACAACAGGATTCCGTTGTTGTTAAGACCATCTTTGGGTGAAATGCGTAATTTGCGTAGAAAGGTGTCATTTTACTAGAGGAGTTAAGGGAGTTGTTGTAAGCAAATTCAGCTAGAGAGAGGTATTTATTCCAATCCCCCTGATGGTAGGCACAGTAACACCTCAAGTACTGTTCAAGCCACTGGTTTAATCGTTCAGTTTGGCCATTAGTCTGGGGGTGGTAAGCAGTACTATAACGATGGTCGATTTGGAGTTTCTGGCATAAGTTTCTCCAAAAACGAGAGGTGAACTGCGTGCCTCTATCGGTGGTGAGAATCTCTGGAATTCCATGGTACTTTACTACATTATCAATGAATAACTGAGCTGTTTCGGCTGAGGTTGGGAGTTTGTGGTGGGGTACAAAATGAGCCATTTTAGTGAGGAGGTCAATTATAACCAAGACTGTATTCATTCCGGCGGAAGTAGGTAATTCAACAATGAAGTCTAGGCCTTTCTTAGAGTTTCATTTTCTATTTGTAAACTGTTCATAGCTTGACCTAATTGGTCCACCTTCTGTGACAGTTCATAAACCACCTGTGGTAAATCCACTGGATCCATCTTACTGGCTTAGTGATTCTGTAATGAATTAATTCACGGTATCAATTCAATCCTTTGTATGGATCACAACTGTGGATGATAGGTTTTGTATCACTTAGCTGTAAATTAACATATGGATAAATGTTAATTTTAGGGCACAAAGTGAGTTTATTTTGAATTCACAAACTTGGATTAATCTGTGAATAGGTGAAGAATCTCTCACTATGTTTATACTTGCAAATAATAAAGTATAAATTTCCACACTGGAAAAATAGCAATGAAGATTTTATGCTGGTAATATAATTCTAAGTACAGCCAAAATGTTTAGGAAACCACTGAGACCACACTACCTGCATATAGAGATTAGCAGGAAAATGTTCTGTAGCAGCAGAGTGTGTGAATCAGTGAGACAGGCTGAGACAGAATGGTAGAACAGCTGATATGAAATCTACTTGTAAGCTGAGCCGTCTGGAATAGTTGTGATGTCACTGCTTAGGAATGTCTTGCTGTGAGCAGCTCCGTGTTTGCTGAAACTTGCAATGCAGACTGGCAGTTGAATTAGAGGTAAACAGCTTACCGGGAATTGTAACAGTATCAATCTTGCAAATTGTGACAAGCAGGTCACGCTGTTGTAGAGTCAATAAATCACTTGATAAACTTCAGCAGTAGCGGAGCAGAAGTAGCAAGTTCTGCCTAGGCAGAAAGCAATCCAGTTTCCTTGTAGAAATTCAGGTTAAAGATTTAGGAATAAACTTTCTAAGGTTTGAAATAGCTGGAGCACAAAACATGTGCAGGGAGCTCAGTTAGGTTGATTTCTTAATCACTAAGCACCTGGCTGGCCTCAAGAGTAACTTTAAATAGGGTAAGGGGTTGGCCTGAGTTTGTAAAGGTGGTATAGAGAGATTACAGCCTTTCTGTAAAGGTGGAACAGAATTCCTGACAATAGTTATTAACTATTTAATAGCTATTGTACCTAGTTAAAATAAATACCAAGTTACCCGTAAAATAAATATAAACCCTAAAATAGCTACAATCTAATTATTAATTATATTGTAGCTATCTTAGGGTTTATTTTATTGGTAAGTATTTAGTTTTAATTAGGAATAATTTAGTTCATAATATTAATATTAATAAGATTTATTTAAATAAGAATTTAGTTAGGGGGTGTTAGGGTTAGACTTAGGTTTAGTGGTTAATATATTTAATATATGTGGCGGCGGTGTAGGGGGGTTAGATTAGTGGTTAATATATTTAATATAGGTGGCGGCGGTGTAGGGGGGTTAGATTAGGGGTTAATATATTTAATATAGGTGGCGGCGGTGTAGGGGGGTCAGATTAAAGGTGAAAGAGCTGATTACTTTGGGGCAATGCCCTGCGAAAGGCCCTTTTAAGGGCTGGTAATAGAGCTGATTACTTTTTAAGTTTAGGGTAGGGAAATTTTAGGGGTTAATAAATTTAATATAGGTGGCGGCGGTATAGGGGGATCAGATTAGAAGTGTATACATTTAATATAGGTGGCGGTGATTAGATTAGGGGTTAATAATTTTAATATAGGTGGCGGCGGTGTAAGGGGGTCAGATTAGGGGGTAATAATATTAATATAGGTGACGGAAGTGTAGGGGGCTCACATTAGGGGGTAATATACTTAAGGTAGCTGGCGGCGGGGTCCGGGAGCGGCGGTTTAGGGGTTAAACACTTTATTAGGGATTGCGGCGGGGGATTGCGGGTGACAGGTAGATAGACATTGCACATGCGTCAGGTGTTAGGTTTTATTTTGCACATAGTTTAGGGAGTTATGGGGCTTCAATACTCAGCGTAAGGCTTACTACGCCTGCAATTTGTGGCGAGGTGAAAATGGAGTAAGATTTCATTGGGTGTCATTGAGCCTCCTACTGGAGGACAGAGTTGGACTGTGAATGAAATATTCATAATGGCCTCATTGTTGGCTCAGGGTGGAGGTAGTGGATTCCAGACAGGTGGTTTTATGGCCTGCAGTAGCTCAGGTGCCCCTTGGAGAGCAGGAGACCTTGAATGTTAGGGAAGGTGTGCATGATAGTTAAGGTAGCTGGCGGTGGGGTCCGGGAGCAGCGGTTTAGGGGTTAAACACTTTCGGCTAGATTTAGAGTTTTGTCGGTAACGACCCGCGTAGCTAACGCTGGCTTTTTTCCCCCCGCACCTTTTAAATACCGCTGGAATTTAGAGTTCACAGAAGGGCTGCGTTAGGCTCAAAAAAAGGAGCGTAGAGCATATAACACCTGCAAAAAAGCAGCGTTCAGCTCCTAACACGGCCCCATTGTTTCCTATGGGGAAACTCTTCCTAAGTCTGCACCTAACACCCTAACATGAACCCCGAGTCTAAACACCCCTAGCCTTACACTTATTAACCCCTAATCTGCCGCCCCCACTATCGCTGACCCCTGCATTGTATTATTAACCCCTAATCTGCCGCTCCGTACACCGCCGCAACCTACATTATACCTATGTACCCCTAATCTGCTGCCCCTAACACCGCCGACCCCTATATTATATTTATTAACCCCTTATCTGCCCCCCACAACGTCGCCGCCAGCTACCTACAATAATTAACCCCTAATCTGCCGACCGCATCTCACCGCTACTATAATAAAGTTATTAACCCCTAATCCGCCTCACTCCCCCCTCAATAACCCTATAAGAAATAGTATTAACCCCTAATCTGCCCTCCCTAACATTGCCGACACCTAACTTCAATTATTAACCCCTAATCTGCCGACCGGAGCTCGCCGCTACTATAATAAATGTATTAACCCCTAAAGCTAAGTCTAACCCTAACACTAACACCCCCCTAAGTTAAATATAATTTAAATCTAACGAAATAAATTAACTCTTATTAAATAAATTATTCCTATTTAAAGATAAATACTTACCTGTAAAATAAACCCTAATATAGCTACAATATAAATTATAATTATATTGTAGCTATTTTAGGATTAATATTTATTTTACAGCCAACTTTGTAATTATTTTAACCAGGTACAATAGCTATTAAATAGTTAATAACTATTTAATAGCTAAAATAGTTAAAATAATAACAAAATTACCTGTAAAATAAATCCTAACCTAAGTTACAATTAAACCTAACACTACACTATCAATAAATTAATTAAATACAATACCTACAAATAACTACAATTAAATAAACTAAAGTACAAAAAATAAAAAAGAACTAAGTTACAAAAAATAAAAAAATATTAACAAACATTAGAAAAATATTACAACAATTTTAAACTAATTACACCTACTCTAAGCCCCCTAATAAAATAACAAAGACCCCCAAAATAAAAAAATGCCCTACCCTATTATAAATTAAAAAAGTTCAAAGCTCTTTTACCTTACCAGCCCTGAAAAGGGCCATTTGCGGGGCATGCCCCAAATAATTCAGCTCTTTTGCCTGTAAAAAAAAACATACAATACCCCCCCAACATTACAACCCACCACCCACATACCCCTAATCTAACCCAAACCCCCCTTAAATAAACCTAGAACTAAGCCCCTGAAGATCTTCCTACCTTATCTTCACCACGCCGGGTTCACCGATCGATCCAGAAGAGCTCCTCCGATGTCTTGATCCAAGCCCAAGCGGGGGGCTGAAGATGTCCATGATCCGACTGAAGTCTTCATCCAAGCGGGAGCTGAAGAGGTCCATGATCGGGCTGAAGTCTTCTATCAAGCGGCATCTTCAATCTTCTTTCTTCCGGATCCATGTTCATCCCGCCGACGCGGAACATCCATCTTCACCGACGACTTCCCGACGAATGACGGTTCCTTTAAGGGACGTCATCCAAGATGGCATCCCTCGAATTCCGATTGGCTGATAGGATTCTATCAGCCAATCGGAATTAAGGTAGGAAAATTCTGATTGGCTGATGGAACCAGCCAATCAGATTCAAGTTCAATCCGATTGGCTGATTGGATCAGCCAATCAGATTGAGCTCGCATTCTATTGGCTGAACGGAACAGCCAATAGAATGCGAGCTCAATCTGATTGGCTGATCGGATCAGCCAATCGGATTGAACTTGATTCTGATTGGCTGATTCCATCAGCCAATCAGAATTTTCCTACCTTAATTCCGATTGGCTGATAGAATCCTTTCAGCCAATCGGAATCCGAAGGACGCCATCTTGGATGACGTCCCTTAAAGGAACCGTCATTCGTCGGGAAGTCGTCGGTGAAGATGGATGTTCCGCGTCGGCGGGATGAACATGGATCCGGAAGAAAGAAGATTGAAGATGCCACTTGATAGAAGACTTCAGCCCGATCATGGACCTCTTCAGCTCCCGCTTGGATGAAGACTTCAGTCGGATCATGGACATCTTCAGCCCCCCGCTTGGGCTTGGATCAAGACATCGGAGGAGCTCTTCTGGATCGATCGGTGAACCCGGCGTGGTGAAGATAAGGTAGGAAGATCTTTAGGGGCTTAGTGTTAGGTTTATTTAAGGGGGGTTTGGGTTAGATTAGGGGTATGTGGGTGGTGGGTTGTAATGTTGGGGGGGTATTGTATGTTTTTTTTTACAGGCAAAAGAGCTGAATTCTTTGGGGCATACCCCACAAAAGGTCCTTTTAAGGGCTGGTAAGGTAAAAGAGCTTTGAACTTTTTAAATTTAGAATAGGGTAGGGCATTTTTTTTATTTTGGGGGGCTTTGTTATTTTATTAGGGGGCTTAGAGTAGGTGTAATTAGTTTAAAATTGTTGTAATATTTTTCTAATGTTCGTAAATATTTTTTTATTTTTTGTAACAGTTCTTTTTTATTTTTTGTACTTTAGTTAGTTTATTTAAATGTATTTATTTGTAGGTATTGTATTTAATTAATTTATTGATAGTGTAGTGTTAGGTTTAATTGTAACTTAGGTTAGGATTTATTTTACAGGTAATTTTGTAATTATTTTAACTAGGTAACTATTAAATAGTTATTAACTATTTAATAGCTATTGTACCTGGTTAAAATAAATACAAAGTTGCCTGTAAAATAAATATAAATCCTAAAATAGCTACAATGTAATTATAATTTATATTGTAGCTATATTAGGGTTTATTTTACAGGTAAGTATTTAGCTTTAAATAGGAATACTTTATTTAATAATAGTTAATTTATTTAGTTAGATTTCAATTATATTTAAGTTAGGGGGGTGTTAGGGTTAGGGTTAGAATTAGCTTTAGGGGTTAAAAAATTTATTAGAGTAGCGGTGAGCTCTGGTCGGCAGATTAGGGGTTAATGCTTGAAGTTAGGTGTCGGCGATGTTAGGGAGGGCAGATTAGGGGTTAATACTATTTATTATAGGGTTATTGAGGCGGGAATGAGGCGGATTAGGGGTTAATAACTTTATTATAATAGCGGCAGGGTCCGGTCTGCAGATTAGGGGTTAATAAGTGTAGGCAGGTGGAGGCGACATTGAGGGGGGCAGATTAGGGGTTAATAAATATAATATAGGGGTCGGCGGTGTTAGGGGCAGCAGATTAGGGGTACATAGGGATAATGTAGCTTGCGGCGGCGTGCGGACGGCAGATTAGGGGTTAAAAAATGTAATTATAGTGGCGGCGATGTGGGGGGACCTCGGTTTAGGGGTGCATAGGTAGTTTATGGGTGTTAGTGTACTTTAGAGCACAGTAGTTAAGAGCTTTATAAACCGGCGTTAGCCCAGAAAGCTCTTAACTCCTGACTTTTTTCTGCGGCTGGAGTTTTGTCGTTAGATTTCTAACGCTCACTTCAGCCACGACTCTAAATACCGGCGTTAGGAAGATCCCATTGAAAAGATAGGATACGCAATTGGCGTAGGGGGATCTGCGGTATGGAAAAGTCGCGGCTGCAAAGTGAGCGTTAGACCCTTTCCTGACTGGCTCCAAATACCAGCGGGCGGTAAAAACCAGCGTTAGGAGCCTCTAACGCTGGTTTTCACGGCTACTGCCCAACTCTAAATCTAGCCATTTATTAGGGATTGCGGCGGGGGATTGCGGTTGACAAGTAGATAGACATTGCGCATGCGTCAGGTGTTAGGTTTTATTTTGCAGGTAGTTTAGGGAGTTACAGGGCTCCAATACTCAGCGTAAGGCTTACTACGCCTGCAATTTGTGGCGAGGTGAAAATGGAGTAAGATTTCTCAATTTTCGCCACGTAAGTCCTTACGCTGTATATTGGATACCAAACTGCGCGGGTTTGGTATACCTGTCTATGGCCCAAAAAACTACGGGCAGAAATATACGAGCGTAACTTCTAGGTTACGCCGTATATAGGATACCAAACCCGCACAAAATTTGGCGTCGCCGGCTTTTGCGGGCGACGCTGCATATCGGATCTAGGCCTTGATGTTTTAAATTAGAATTGTGTTAGAATCAATTGTGACTATATCATTATTTGTACCAGTCTGAATGTTAGTGGATTATATCTTAGTCTCATTGTGATATTTTAAATGCAACTCTGATTTGGGAGGCTATTGTGAATAAGGTAAATTTTATGAGATTTGCATAGCATATTTTAATAGTTTTAAAGGTGTATAGTATTGATTCATATTCTTGTTCCTACAAATATATTTCAATGTGTTTATAGATATTAACTAATAAAAAAAAAAGAATTCAGGAATTTATATTAATTTTATGGTTTTAGTATATGCATATTGATTGAGGGTTTATTTTAAAGAATAATTATTAAATATATTGTGTTATAACCTGGCCATATACTGACAAGGTCAAGGAATGATGCAGAAAGAGGGTCAGTTTGGAATGGGTAGCAGCAGCAGTGTGTGGATGGGTTCAAGGGGTGAAGGCCCTAGTTCACTGGTAGTGGGTGGGATTGGGGCCTCAGTTAGAAGTGGAAGTGGT
This sequence comes from Bombina bombina, assembly GCF_027579735.1. Taxonomy (NCBI): domain Eukaryota; kingdom Metazoa; phylum Chordata; class Amphibia; order Anura; family Bombinatoridae; genus Bombina; species Bombina bombina. Next base: position 47,033,061 of record NC_069502.1, on the reverse strand, counting down.
GAGTGGGGGTTGCGAGGGATGGAAGTTGTTGGAGTTCTGTGGAGTTGATGGAGTGGTGAGTGTGTGAGTGCAAGCATTGGGTGTCATTGAGCCTCCTACTGGAGGACAGAGTTGGACTGTGAATGAAATATTTATAATGGCCTCATTGTTGGCTCAGGGTGGAGGTAGTGGATTCCAGACAGGTGGTTTGGGGCCTGCAGTAGCTCAGGTGCCCCTTGGGGAGCAGGAGACCTTGAATGTTAGGGAAGGTGTGCATGATTATGGATTCTATGAGGCTGGTTTACATGAACAGGGGAGTTCCGGGCAGGTTCACTCTGCTGTGGCCCCTCCTGGTAGGGGAATGTCTGGAAATGAGAGTGGAGCAGGTGGAGTGGTGTCCGGTTGGGTGGGTGGGATCTACCATTCTAGGGGGCTGTTAGTGGGGTCCTGTACTACCGGCTCTGTTGCTTCTTTTCAGGATTTGGCTGGGAACACTTACGGCAGAATGCTGGTGGCAGGTCAAGGTCTTGATCTTCTGAATACACCAGGGGAGAGTGGACAGTTAACTTTGCAGGCTAGTGGAGCGGTGCTGATATTACGTAGATCGTTGTCTACCCATGGGGTATTCGGTCTCTTGTGCTTACTTTGAAATGTTCAGTACATTTTTACATTGGGCAGTTTCGTTAGCAGCAGGTGGGGGATTGATCTCTCAATATTTAGATTACTTTCTTTTAATAGGGAGAGCAGGGACACACAAATGCGCGAGACTTATGTCGGTCATGAGAGACAGGCAGAGTGTTTAACTCCTTTTGCGGGGGAGGAGGTAAGCATAGGAAGTGTCATATTTCTGAGGAAATGAGGGAGGATTTGAAGGTTTGGTTGTTGTTCTTGTCAGATTTTAATTGTAGCTTATTATGGAGAGATAAGTGGGTGTCTAGTCAGGCATTGCACCTATTCACTGACGCTGCAGGGGCGCACGGTTATGGTACATATTTTGAAGGAAACTGGAGTGCCGAACTTTGGCCGCAGTCTTGGGTAGAGTGCGGTTTGACTAGATACTTGACTCTGCTCAAACTATTTCCCATAGTGTTATGGGGAGTATCTTTAGCTAACAGATCCGTTATTTTCTGGTGCGACAATATGAGCGTAGTTTTTTTTTTTATATATTTAATTTTTTTATTGAGGTTGTTAGGAAAAACACCATTTGTTCAAACAATTTACAAAATATTTGCATGACATGGTTATCATTGAAGTAGCTTAGTGGCAGTTAACACAAGAAGAAATAATTTCTACAAACTATTGCCAGCTATAAAACAGGATGGCAAAATATATAACAATATATAAACTATGCAGTATGCAATGGAACCTCTGTTTTAATATTATTAATCCCTCTTATTGAATACTTGGTCACTCATGGACCCTAATGTGTTGTAATTACCCTTAATAGGAAATAGTATGATATAAATGATCACTTTTGGACCTATGATAAACAACATAATTATTGACTAGCTTAAGATATAGTATGCTGATATATAACAGTAAATTGAATAGGAGACTTACCAACTAAACCATGGAGGATATGGGGAAAGGATTGAATGCCTAAGGCATGAGAACTATAACTTAAGGGGTACCACCGCTGCTTATGTGCTAATAGTAGTGGTAAAGGTAAAAACTTAAGGTGACTGAAACACTGCCCTTATGAGGAAAATGTATATTCAAATGCTATAATATCAGCATGTTCAGGAATTTAAGCTATCTAAAAATAAAGCTCAAAATTAAATTTCTAGTAAAATCTAACCACATTGTTCTGGTCTGCAGTTCAATTATGGCTTAGGAGTGGTTTCCTCTCGAAAATAGTGCTAGCAACTGTTTAAGGATATCGGAAAGAGCAAATCAGGAGGATAGCTGTCCCATCTGTATTTTGAGAAGCTAATAAAATTGTGAGAGTTCAGGATATTTAGTTTTAGTGTGGTCTCAGGAGCTCTAGGACTCAGCAGTATAAAATGAGATCTTGTTAACATAGGAATGCACTTAATTAAGATTTGAGTATGGAAGGTATTGAACATATATTAAGTTAAGACAATAGGAATATTTTGTTAAAGGGACATTAAACACTTTGAGATGGTAATATAAAATGATAAATTGTATATAATAAAACAACTCTGTAATATACTTTCATTATTTATTTTGTCCTCTTTGTCTGTAATTCCATTCTGAAATTGTGAGCTTTTCAGTTCCTGTTAGAAATGGAAGTTTAGAACACTGTTAAATCCAGCAGAACCATTGGCTGCACACTCTAGTGACCTATTTATAACTGTCCCTAATTGGCCACAGCAGAGAAGGTAACACAAGTTACAACATGGCAGCTCCCAGTGTTTTATAGACACTAAAACTTTACACTTATTTTGTCACTTTTTAAACAACTAATGAAACTTTAAAAAATACATCTACATGTTAGTCATGGACTAATCTTTTCTTTGAATGCATCATTCTATCTAGCATGTATTTAGTGTTTAATGTCCTTTTAAGCATCATATCACAACTACAGTATCTATAATAACATGCAACATGATTAAGGTCTTGTAGACTGAAACATCATTGTACTCTGTTGGTTATGTCCCAATAAAAGCATAACCTTGCTGTAAAGTGGTGCTGCTGTTTTTGTACACTATCTATAATAGCAATGTCAGCGTAGCCGCGCATAGCTGATATATATTTCAAATAAACTTGCCAATATGTCACACTTGGTACAAGTAGGATTTTTACTAAAATAAGGAACACTTCTTTCTTATCTTTAGATTTCTAGCTAGAGCACAACCTGGACCTAACATTAAAAGCTTAATATTGAGCACTTCACTTAGATAATACTATATGGTTCACGTTCAGCCTACAATCTGTATACAGTATAAAATCAGGATTTCCTCCTTTATAATATCCTGTGGGTGAATAAATAGAAGTTTGTCGATGGATCATTCCTGTTATAAGTCTTCCTAACCTATGCCAACTCTCTGTGTCCAATAAAAGAGTCAGGGCTGCTGGCTATAAGAGTAAAAAGATACATATAGAGAGGGTGGCTAATTAAAGTGTTGATGGAATTAAGCGATTATGAGCTTCTACTAAAATTGCAAAATGAAAGTATTTGAGTGACGTTAAACAGGACTGACAACAGCTAAAACAAAGGAAACTCTGCTGCCTCGGCCGCTAGCAGCAGGCTCCTAACATAAATACAAATAGTTGTCGGCTAACTAGCCTAGACTTAGTCACCCATGTGTGAATGCATTAGGGAGGAAAGGTGGTAGGATATAAATACTGCACAGAGGTTATCATTACAGTGCTGTTCTATAGAATATGTAGGATAAATTATTGTAAGTCACTTGGGTTCCAAAACTCTGCCTTTAGTAATGCTTAAAAAACCTCCATCACAAGAATTGTAAAACAGCGCAGCCTAAAACATTAATATAACATAAGGGAGAAGTTAAGTGTCATAGATCTTGATGTGCTCGTGCACACTTTCCCCCATAGACATCAATGGGGAGAGAGTGTTAGAAAAAAAATAACACCTGAAGTGCGAAATGACAATCGCCGTAACGCAACCCCATTGATGTCTATGATAAAAAAAGTTACATTTAAACCTAACACCCTAACATAAACCCCTAGTCTAAACACCCCTAATCTGCCCCCCTAACATCGCTGACGTTAAATAAAGTTATATAAAGTTTATGTTGGTGGATGGAAAAAATTGCGATAATTAATGTAACAAGTGTTAATATAGTAATGAGAGTACTCAAATACTATGTCTCAAAAGTTTGAGAATCTAAATAATTCATTATTGGTGCAGACCCATTATGTAACTATATGCATCAAAGACAAGAAGTGAAATGGCACATGATAGTGGCATTTATAAAAGACTGGGATTTTAGTACTCTTTTACAAAAACAAGGCACTTGTATGGGATATAGTATCAAAAGTGTAGTTTTATTGTGCACAACTCCGCCCAGAAACCTGGACAGGTATACAGCGACACTGCAAAATAAAAATAATAAATATCATAATATACCATAGAAACCAAATACAGAATAAAAAGTGACTAGAAAAAATTCCTAAAGTGAAAATTAAATACAAAAAAGGACCAGCCCCTCTTACTATCCAGGCTATACTGTTATAAATAGCATCGGGTCTGTTCTAAGATACTAGTCAAGTAAAAACATAAGCAAATGGGAAAGGGTATTCTCAGGTATATGATCAGACCAATAAGGTTTTAGTGAAACTGTACCCACCTATAGAGAGTATACTAAATCCCATTTACCAGACTTGACATAATTAACATGGATGTTAACCATTTGATAATGTAAGAACCTCTGCAGAGCTTTAAAATATACATTCATATATAATCATATACATATACATGGATATAGTGGAACAAACTCAACGCCAACACAATGCATAAAAGTGAGCACTTCAATCGTCCACTACAGCACAGTTCAAACAGGTTTCAGTCCTTCTGGAAAAGGTTAGCCAACATTAGGGCACTCTGTTGTTAAATAGCGAATAAGCACATGCACATTAGGCAACAGATATTATTAGTGAAGCAGTAAAGCAGGCAAATGCCTTAACGCTGATGTAGATAGCAAGCAGTTAGTGAATATTAGGAGTAGTAGTAAGTCAGCCAAGCAAGCAGGCTAAGTCAGGCAGAGGGTGAGGCAACCATTAGCAGCAGCTAAGGAGACAAATGACAGGGTAAGTATAGGAATAGGTACAGGAGGATACTGTGTTTGTTATATTGTACCCCTCTGTCAACTGCACCTTTCCTTATACCCTTTATATATAACAACAACCTCACCAAGCCGTCGGATCTTCCTGTATGTCACTGGCTTCTCACTTGCAACATTCTGCAGCGATATGTCGTTTCAAAGGTATTTGGCTTTCACCATTTTTCAAAAGTGCTCGTTCAGCCTGTGTAGTTTATCCACTTTTCTTTTAGAGCTTTTTCACTCGGTTCCAAGCAGAGCCGCACAGTTCCGCAGCAAACACAGACAGCATGGATGTCACGTGAGTCAATCAGCAACTCGCCAACACGTGTTTCACCCCCTCATCATCAGGGAGACTGGGCTTCCTCAGGGCATGCTGGATGAACGTCATGCAGCTAGTTTTATAGCATGACTATGTAACGCCCATGAAAAAGGTGAAGTTTCAGCACACATAATATACTAAACAATAAAATGTAGTACATAATTTTAACTATAATAATACTACGGTATATATACAAAGATAGATAGACGTTTACATATACAGTCTTAGAACTTCAGAGAAAGGATAAATTTTAAAGGAGCATAGACAAAAATCTAAAGGAAACTTTCCATATCCAGCTTCTCATTCATGCCCCCTGAATCAATGGTAGACAAGTTATAGATCCACCTACATTCTTTTTGCAGTAATGTCTTGTCATTATTACCCCCTCTACCATTGGTGATTCCTTTGTCGATACCGGTTACCCTCATGCAGTCAGGTACACTACTGTGATAGATTTCAAAGTGTCTAGCTACACTGCTGCTTTGTACTTTATATTTTATATCATCTCTGTGTTCTAGGATTCTGTCCTTCAGAATCCGTTTAGTTTTTCCAACATAAAAGCTGGGGCATGAACAAGATAATAGATATACAACACCTTCTGTATTGCAATTGAATAAATACTTCAACTTGTATATTTTATCGTCATTGACTGAAAAGACCTTGGTCTGCAACATGAATTTGCAAGCCACACATCTTTTGCAGGGGTAGTTACCTACCAATTTTTGTCTAGACAACCAGTTTTTTTGAGATGTGACAAACCTACTCTTTACTAGTTTGTCTTTTAAATTGGGAGCTCTACTTGCTGTCAGTAGTGGTACTTCTCCCACTTCTCTAGCTATGTTTTCATCACCTAGAAGGATGCTCCAATTGTTTTTAAGTATATTCTTAATACTGCCCCAGTTACAATTACATTTTGTAATCAGTCTAATGTTGTTGTCTTTTGCTCTTTCTTAAGGGAACAATAGGTCATTTCTCTCTACCTTCTTTGCTGCAGTTTTTGCATGGGATATAATCCTTTTAGAGTAACCTCTTGCTCTGAACCTTTTTTCCATCTGGGTAGCATGTTCATCATATTTTGTCACAGATGAACAGTTCCTACGCAGACGTAGGAATTGGCCCTTGGGAATGCCTCTCTTAAGGTGGTCAGGATGGTGACTGTGAGCCTCAAGGAGACTATTAGTAGCAGGCTGAACACAGGCTGAACGAGCACTTTTGAAAAATGGTGAAAGCCAAATACCTTTGAAACGACATATCGCTGCAGAATGTTGCAAGCAAGCAAGTGAGAAGCCAGTGACATACAGGAAGATCCGATGGCTTGGTGAGGTTGTTGTTGTATTTAAAGGGTATAAGGAAAGGTGCAGTTGACAGAGGGGTACAATATAACAAACACATTATCCTCCTGTATACTCCTAATATTCACTAACTGCTTGCTATCTACATCAGCGTTAAGGCATTTGCCTGCTTTACTGCTTCACTAATAATATCTGTTGCCTAATGTGCATGTGCTTGTTCGCTATTTAACAACAGATTGCCCTAATGTTGGCTAACCTTTTCCAGAAGGACTGAAACCTGTTTGAACTGTGCTGTAGTGGACGATTGAAGTGCTCACTTTTATGCATTGTGTTGGCGTTGAGTTCGTTCCCATTATATCCATGTATATGTATATGATTATATATGAATGTATATTTTAAAGCTCTGCAGAGGTTCTTACATTATCAAATGGTTAACATCCATGTTAATTATGTCAAGTCTGGTAAATGGGATTTAGTATACTCTCTATAGGTGGGTACAGTTTCACTAAAACCTTATTGGTCTGATCATATACCTGAGAATACCCTTTCCCATTTGCTTATGTTTGTACTTGACTAGTATCTTAGAACAGACTCGATGCTATTTATAACAGTATAGCCTGGATAGTCATAGGGGCTGGTCATTTTTTGTATTTAATTTTCACTTTAGGAATTTTTTCTAGTCACTTTTTATTCTTTATTTGCGGCTAGATTTAGAGTTTGGCGTTAGCCGTGAAAACCAGCGTTAGAGGCTCCTAACGCTGGTTTTAGGCTACCGCCGGTATTTGGAGTCAGTGATTAAAGGGTCTAACGCTCACTTTTCAGCCACGACTTTTCCATACCGCAGATCCCCTTACGTCAATTGCGTATCCTATCTTTTCAATGGGATCTTTCTAACGCCGGTATTTAGAGTCGTTTCTGAAGTGAGCGTTAGAGCTCTAACGACAAAACTCCAGCCGCCGGAAAAAAGCAGGAGTTAAGAGCTTTCTGGGCTAACGCCGGTTCATAAAGCTCTTAACTACTGTACCCTAAAGTACACTAACACCCATAAACTACCTATGTACCCCTAAACCGAGGTCCCCCCAAATCGCCGCCACTCGATTAAATTTTTTTAACCCCTAATCTGCCGACCGCCACCTACGTTATACTTATGTACCCCTAATCTGCTGCCCCTAACACCGCCGACCCCTGTATTATATTTATTAACCCCTAACCTGCCCCCCACAACGTCGCCGCCAGCTACTTACAATAATTAACCCCTAATCTGCCGACCGCAAAGCGCCGCCACCTACGTTATACTTATGTACCCCTAATCTGCTGCCCCTAACACCGCCGACCCCTATATTATATTTATTAACCCCTAATCTGCCCCCCTCAACGTCGCCGACACCTGCCTACACTTATTAACCCCTAATCTGCCGAGCGGACCTGAGCGCTACTATAATAAAGTTATTAACCCCTAATCCGCCTCACTAACCCTATCATAAATAGTATTAACCCCTAATCTGCCCTCCCTAACATCGCCGACACCTAACTTCAATTAATAACCCCTAATCTGACGACCGGAGCTCATCGCTACTATAATAAATGGATTAACCCCTAAAGCTAAGTCTAACCCTAACACTAACACCCCCCTAACTTAAATATAATTTACATCTAACGAAATTAATTAACTCTTATTAAATAAATTATTCCTATTTAAAGCTAAATACTTACCTGTAAAATACATCCTAATATAGCTACAATATAAATTATAATTATATTGTAGCTATTTTAGGATTAATATTTATTTTACAGGCAACTTTGTAATTATTTTAACCAGGTACAATAGCTATTAAATAGTTAAGAACTATTTAATAGCTAAAATAGTTAAAATAATAACAAATTTACCTGTAAAATAAGTCCTAACCTAAGTTATAATTAAACCTAACACTACCCTATCAATAAATTAATTAAATAAACTACCTACAATTACCTACAATTAACCTAACACTACACTATCAATAAATTAATTAAATACAATTGCTACAAATAACTACAATTACATAAACTAACTAAAGTACAAAAAATAAAAAAGAACTAAGTTACAAAAAATAAAAAAATATTTACAAACATAAGAAAAATATTACAACAATTTAAACTAATTACACCTACTCTAAGCCCCCTAATAAAATAACAAAGACCCCCAAAATAAAAAAATGCCCTACCCTATTCTAAATTAATAGAGTTAAAAGCTCTTTTACCTTACCAGCCCTGAACAGGGCCCTTTGCGGGGCATGCCCCAAGAAAATCAGCTCTTTTGCCTGTAAAAAAAAACATACAATACCCCCCCCAACATTACAACCCACCACCCACATACCCCTAATCTAACCCAAACCCCCCTTAAATAAACCTAACACTAAGCCCCTGAAGATCTTCCTACCTTGTCTTCACCATCCAGGTATCACCGATCCGTCCTGGCATCCGGTGCTGAAGAGGTCCAGAAGAGGCTCCAAAGTCTTCCTCCTATCCGGCAAGAAGAGGACATCCGGACCGGCAAACATCTTCTCCAGCGGCATCTTCGATCTTCTTCCATCCGGTGCGGAGCGGGTCCATCTTGAAGCAGCCGACGCGGATCCATCCTCTTCTTCCGTTGTCTCCCAACGAATGACGGTTCCTTTAAAGGACGTCATCCAAGATGGCGTCCCTCAAATTCCGATTGGCTGATAGGATTCTATCAGCCAATCGGAATTAAGGTAGGAATATTCTGATTGGCTGATGGAATCAGCCAATCAGAATCAAGTTCAATCCTATTGGCTGATCCAATCAGCCAATCAGATTGAGCTCGCATTCTATTGGCTGTTCCGATCAGCCAATAGAATGCGAGCTCAATCTGATTGGCTGATTGGATCAGCCAATCGGATTGAACTTGATTCTGATTGGCTGATTCCATCAGCCAATCAGAATATTCCTACCTTAATTCCGATTGGCTGATAGAATCCTATCAGCCAATCGGAATTCGAGGGACGCCATCTTGGATGACGTCCTTTAAAGGAACCGTCATTCGTCGGGAGACAACAGAAGAAGAGGATGGATCCGCGTCGGCTGCTTCAAGATGGACCCGCTCCGCACCGGATGGAAGAAGATCGAAGATGCCGCTTGGAGAAGATGTTTGCCGGTCCGGATGTCCTCTTCTTGCCGGATAGGAGGAAGACTTTGGAGCCTCTTCTGGACCTCTTCAGCACCGGATGCCAGGACGGATCGGTGATACCTGGATGGTGAAGACAAGGTAGGAAGATCTTCAGGAGCTTAGTGTTAGGTTTATTTAAGGGGGGTTTGGGTTAGATTAGGGGTATGTGGGTGGTGGGTTGTAATGTTGGGGGGGGTATTGTATGTTTTTTTTTACAGGCAAAAGAGCTGATTTTCTTGGGGCATGCCCCGCAAAGGGCCCTGTTCAGGGCTGGTAAGGTAAAAGAGCTTTTAACTCTATTAATTTAGAATAGGGTAGGGCATTTTTTTATTTTGGGGGTCTTTGTTATTTTATTAGGGGGCTTAGAGTAGGTATAATTAGTTTAAAATTGTTGTAATATTTTTCTTATGTTTGTAAATATTTTTTTATTTTTTGTAACTTAGTTCTTTTTTATTTTTTGTACTTTAGTTAGTTTATGTAATTGTAGTTATTTGTAGCAATTGTATTTAATTTATTTATTGATAGTGTAGTGTTAGGTTAATTGTAGGTAATTGTAGGTAGTTTATTTAATTAATTTATTGATAGGGTAGTGTTAGGTTTAATTATAACTTAGGTTAGGATTTATTTTACAGGTAATTTTGTTATTATTTTAACTAGGTAACTATTAAATAGTTCTTAACTATTTAATAGCTATTGTACCTGGTTAAAATAATTACAAAGTTGCCTGTAAAATAAATATTAATACTAAAATAGCTATAATATAATTATAATTTATATTGTAGCTATATTAGGATTTATTTTACAGGTAAGTATTTAGCTTTAAATAGGAATAATTTATTTAATAAGAGATAATTAATTTCGTTAGATTTAAATTATATTTAAATTAGGGGGGTGTTAGTGTTAGGGTTAGACTTAGCTTTAGGGGTTAATCCATTTATTATAGTAGCGATGAGCTCCGGTCGTCAGATTAGGGGTTAATAATTGAAGTTAGGTGTCGGCGATGTTAGGGAGGGCAGATTAGGGGTTAATACTATTTATGATAGGGTTAGTGAGGCGGGTTAGGGGTTAATAACTTTATTATAGTAGCGCTCAGGTCCGCTCGGCAGATTAGGGGTTAATAATTGTAGGTAGGTGTCGGCGACGTTGAGGGGGGCAGGTTAGGGGTTAATAAATATAATATAGGGGTCGGCGATGTTGGGGCAGCAGATTAGGGGTACATAGGGATAACGTAGGTAGCGGCGGTTTACGGAGCGGCAGATTAGGGGTTAATAATAATATGCAGGGGTCAGCGATAGCGGGGGCGGCAGATTAGGGGTTAATAAGTGTAAGGTTAGGGGTGTTTAGACTCGGGGTACATGTTAGAGTGTTAGGTGCAGACGTAGGAAGTGTTTCCCCATAGGAAACAATTGGGCTGCGTTAGGAGCTAAATGCTGCTTTTTTGCAGGTGTTAGGTTTTTTTTCAGCTCAAACAGCCCCATTGTTTCCTATGGGGGAATCGTGCACGAGCACGTTTTTGAGGCTGGCCGCGTCCGTAAGCAACTCTGGTATCGAGAGTTGCATTTGCGGTAAAAATGCTCTACGCTCCTTTTTTGGAGCCTAACGCAGCATTTTTTTGAACTCTCGATACCAGAGTTAATTTTATGGTGCGGCCAGAAAAAAGCCCGCGGAGCGTTAACAGCCCATCTACCGCCAAACTCCAAATCTAGGCCTTGGTTTCTATGGTATATTATGATATTTATTATTTTCATTTTGCATTGTCTCTGTAAACCTGTCCAGGTTTCTGGGCGGAGTTGTGCACAATAAAACTACACTTTTGATACTATATCCCATACAAGTGCCTTGTTTGTGTTAAATAAAGTTATTAACCCCTAATCTGCTGCCCCCAACATCGCCGACGTTAAAGAAAGTTATTAACCCCTAATCTGCCACTCCCGACATCGCCGCCACTATAATAAAGTTATTAACCCCTATTCCCCTGCTCCCCGACATAGCCGCCACTATAATAAAGTTATTAACCCCTTTTCTGCCTCCTCCAACATTGCCGTCACTAATAAAAGCTATTAACCCCTATTCCGCCGCTCCCCAAAATCGCCGCCACTAAATAAAGTTATTAGCCCCTAAACCTCAGGACTCCCACATTTCCGCCACTAAATAAACCTATTAACCCCTAAACCGCCAGCCCCCCACATCGCAAAACACTAAATTAAACTAGTAACACCCTAAACATAACACCCCCCTAACTTTAAATTAAAATTACAACATAACTCTATTTAAATAAATAAAAACTTACCTGTGAAATAAAAATAAACCTAACATTTAACTATAAATTAACCTAACATTACTAAATTACAAATTTTAAAAAACAAATCCTACGAAAAAAGTAAAACGTCTAAGTTTACCAAAAAAAATGTAAACACTAAAATCACAAAAAATAAAAAACACTAAGATTACAAAAAAATAAACGAAATTATCAATAATAAAAACAATTACAAATAATCTAATAGCCATATAAAAATAAAAACTCCCCCCAAAATAAAACCACCCCCTAGCCTACAATAAATTACCAATAGCATTGCCCTAAAGAAATCAGCTCTTTTACCTGTAAAAAAATACAAAAGTCCCCCCAACAGTAAAACCCACCACCCAACCAACCCCCAAAATAAAAAACCTAACTCTAAAAAAAACCTAAGCTACCCATTGCCCCTAAAGGGACATTTGTATGGGCATTTTTTGTACATCATTTTTTTGAGTGCGGGATTGACGTTACAGGCTAAAATGCTTTCGGCTTACTGTAGAAGTGACTAGCCGATGTCATGCCAGTAGCTTTAGATACTGTAGGCTCCCGTTCGTAGAGTGCTGTTAGGAGCGGTGTATATGGTGGGCGGTTACAAACTTCTGGTAGCACCAGAACTATCTTACATATTTCCTCACTCCGGTCCAAACAATCTCCAGCCGGTTTGTTCAGGTCGCCTATTTCCTGCTGATCCTTTGAGGTTGATCCAACCTACTGGTGCAATGCCGCCCCCTGCTGGCCAGCCAGCAGGGGGTGTCAATCAACCCGATCGTATTCGTTCTCTGTCCGCCTCCTCAGAGCAGTCGGACAGGTTATAGAGCAGCGGTCTTTTAGTCTGAAGGCTCGCCAGAAACATGGCCCTTCCATACGGAGCTTGTTAAATGGGCCCCATAATAATTTCCTTCCATTGTAAAACTATTGGTGCTGTTTGTAACATGTTAATGTTAATTGTTAAAAGCGCATTCTTACTATCTGTTGTGTTTCAACTGTTGGATGAAATCTGCAAGTGATTTAAAATAAAACACTGAATGTAGTATTAGTCTAAATATCTCCCAAGGATGTACCTGACCCATTTTTTAATAAACTTGCAAATCTGTCTTTCTGTCTGAGGTTTTTCATCATACTGCTTAATTATCATTTGGTTATACACAACAGATGACTCCAACAGCTTTTGTGCTTTTATATTTTGAGGATGAAGTTTCTGGCTAAAAGAATTATAATAATAATAAGATAAAATCCAGAAGACCTGTATCATAAGAAAATAAAAATAAATTATGGTGCTGATCCTATATAATATCTTGCTCTAGAACTCTTTTTTCGATCACCAAATTACTTTATTCCAAAACCATTTTATTTTAGAACATTGCCAGAAATAATGTACTAAATCTGCTTGTGTACTGGTACATTTAGGGCATGTTAACTTGGAGCTTATGTTTCATATATTCCTATGCATTGGAATCAAATTTATCCTATGGAATTCTTTCATATTCACAGAAGATGTGTCTGATAATAAATGCTTCTTTTCATTGGTCTTCAGCTAGCTCCCAGAAGTGCATTGCTGCTCCTTCAACACTGGAGCCAGCATTTACTTTTTCCATGTAAGATATATCTCAATACCACGTTCCATGCAGAGTTGTTTAATGTTTTGAACTGTATGTCTGAGAAAAACTATTGAAAGTACAAAGAAGTGGAAGCCCAAAAAGTCACAGAACCCAATATCATTCACAATACGATATTACCCAATAGTACCTCCTGTGAGCCACTTAAACCTCAAAGTATAGTTGGATGTATCAAACTGCTCCGGTGACATGACATGTATATTACAAGACAGACCTTAGGTACGCCACACCATATCTCTGGTCGTCATTCAAAGATATTGGCCTTAATCGGTGAGCTAGGACTCTGTTGCCACAGACTGACGAAGCTTACTTCAGCGTTTCCTGCTCACATGGCTCCAGAATTAGACTCAGCGTATTCACCTCTTCGTCCGTTAGTAGTGACGTCACCATCCGACAGTTTCACGGGTACAGGCTCACAGGGAAATCTTTGCAGCATCAAGCGGTCCCAATACTGGTAATCCAAAGTTCAAAAAAGAGGCAGGCCGGACCTTCCTTGATAAAAATCTACAAACTTTATTCCAACATGATTAAAATAAATCTAAGGAGGAACAGCCCAATACAGCCAAAACATGTAAGCCACTGGTGCTATGTCCTCCTGTATTGTGCTGTTCCTCCTTGGATTTATTTTAATCATGTTGGAATAAAGTTTGTTGATTTTATCAAGCAAGGTCCGGCCTGTCTCTTTTTTTGAACTGAGAAAAACTATCTCATAGTACAACACAAAAGATTCACCATATGGATCTCAAATACAAGAAATAAACATAAAAACAGATTAAAACAATAAAGGCCCAGATTACAAGTGGAGCACAAAAATATTAGCGCATCTCCTAGACCTCTCTCTGCTGCGATCTTGCTAAAAGTAGCAAGATCATGCTATTTCTGCATGCCCCACAAGTGGGTGGTTGGTGGTGTGGGAGGGTTAGGAGGGAGGCGGGTGGGCGTCCCATCACTGGAGGGAGCGGGAACGGATGGGACCACTACACTACAAAAAATCAAAATGCTTAGAGCGGCAGGGAGGGGGGAGGAGGGGGGATTAGAGGGTGGGGAATCAATCTGGGAGGGAGGAGGGGGTTAATGAGGTGGGGCAGCTACACTACTAAAAAAAGTGTGTGTTTTTTTCAATAGAATTTAAAAATGATGGAAAACTGGGTACTTGGAGACAGCTGCCAGTACCTAAAATGGTGGAAATTATTTAGATGTGGGAGGATTAGAGAGCTTTTTCGGACGGATCAGGGAAGTGGGAACGTAAGGGGGTAATTCTACACTGAAGAAAAAATAATAAAAATAAAAAAATAAAAAAAAGTCTAAAACTGCATACTGGCAGACTTTCAGTGAGGGGGCGGGGGAGGGAAGAGAGCTGTTTGAGAGGGATCAGGGGGATGGGAATTGTCAGGTGGGAGGCTAATCTCTACACTTACACTAAAGTGAAAATTAACTTTACAAGCTACACTGCTGGGAATAATAACAGTGTGGTGCGCAGCTCCAATTAGCGGACTTCTAATTACCAAAAAGCACTGTTAAAGCCATATATGTCTGCTATTTCTGAACAAAGGGGATCCCAGAGAAGCTTTTACAACTATTTGTGCCATGATTGTACAAGCTGTATGTAAATAATTTCAGTGAGTTTGTGAAAAAGTTATTTGACATTTGGCGGTGGCATGAAATATACCAAAATGTGCCTAGAACAATATTTTGTGTTGTCTACCAAAAACAAATATACAGTTTTGATAGGTAAATGTAAAAAAACAAGGCTCTATTTCTGTTTAAATGTAGTGATGGCAAAAAATGCTAAAAATGCTTTTTTTTTGGGGGGGGGGGGGGGGTTAGTCTGAAATGCCCTGTCCTTAAGGGGTTAAGCTAAATTTATTTTTAAATAGAAAAATTACTTTTAACAATGTTCGAAAATGATATTGTATATGACAAGGTGTTTGACTGGTAAGGGTTCATAGGTGTGTATATGTGTGTTTGTGTGTTTTTTAGCTAAACGATAGCTACAGAAATATTCTGATCTCCCTAATCATTCTTTGGTAATTCTGTTTTACCATTGACTTGTAATCCCACATTGTGTGCTGCTCATAGAAAGTATAGGGCGTGCTAAAGAGATGTCAGCCACGATAAACATTCTCTGGGTATTCTGTTTAGCCATTCACTTGGAATACCAGATTGTGCAATATTCATAGCTTGGGCCCGCAATATTAATAGCTAGCCCTGTCGAAGTAAAAAATGTTTGTCTACAATATTAGTGAAATTGCATTAATTAGTTGCTTATTTTTTACTATCACTTTATTAGTTAAAGTGTGATGCCACTAAGAAAAAAACCCCTGAAAGCTTGGCAACTAAATGGCTTTTAAAGATGAACACTAAACAGCGTGCAGTATCCCACAATTAAGTATAACACAAATATAAGAGATTAAACACATACGGGTAGACTACAAGTTTTGCGCTAAACAGGGTGCAAAACTAACGGCAAAAAAGTTGCGTTATTTCACTCTCCATATCGCTGCCATTACAATATACTGAAAAGCCTCCTTGTGCGTGCGATATGGTGGCGCTAAGCTCCATACAGCACAAAAGCCAGGAGCTGCTTTGACGTGCTCGTGCACGCTTTCCCCCATACACATCAATGTTGAGAGAGTGTTTGAAAAAACACCTGAAGTGCGGAATGAAAAGTCTCCGTAACGCAGCCCCACTGATGTTTATGGCAAAAAAAAGTTATGTTTAAACCTAACACCCAAACACAAACCCCTAGTCTAAACACCCCTAATCCGACGCCCCGGACATCGCCGACACCTACATAAAGTTATTAACCCCTAATCTGCCGCTCCCGGCATTGCCGACACTAAAAAAGTTATTAACCCTTATTCCCGCCACTCCCCGACATTGCCGACACTATAATAAAGTTATTAACCCCTATTCCGCAGCTCCCCAACATTGCCAACACTATAATAAACCTATTAACCGCTAATCCGCTGCAAGCAAGCATTTTAGCCTCAACGCACAACCTGAGTGTGGAATGGGCGTTGCGTTACAAGCTAAAATGCTATCGGAATAGCTATACCAACACGACTCGTAATATTGCTTTCCTGACATTATGCTGGAATTGACATTTTTTCAGCATTAAAAGCCGTAACGCAAAACTCGTAATCTACCTGAAAGTTATTATTGTGTTAGAATTTGCCTTTAAATTTGTGGAAAAAAGAAGACTTTATTTGAAATATTAGTAAAACATTTAACCCCTTGATTGCCAGCAAAATCTGCAACATTATATATCATTTTTAAACTATTTCCAGCAGACAAGGGTTTAAAATCTACATTTTTTGAAGAATGATAGAAACCTTCTCCATTTTGTTCTATGGTTCCTATTTTCCTTTCCTCACATAATATATTCCCTTATGTTCCATTCTTTAATCAAAACCAAAGTCTCAGACACCCAACATATACGTTATTTTCATAAAAAAGACGATTTATGTTGAATCTATAAAAATCTTAATGATGAAAAGTCACTAACTCACAAGGATATATTTATATCACTTTTTATAAAAGTAATTTAATAATACATCACATTAGCTTTTGGATCTTGTATATGGGTCTTGTGGTGCTTGTGAAGTGATGGCAAAATAATGCAGGCTGCGCTATATATAGGAAGCTTTTCTTTCACTTTCTGTTTTAGACAAAAAATACTCTAGTGGCAGGAAACGTCACTACAGTACTTGTAAGAGGCGCCTAGGATCAGGTAAAACACACTTGAAATA
Source organism: Bombina bombina (assembly GCF_027579735.1). NCBI lineage: Eukaryota > Metazoa > Chordata > Amphibia > Anura > Bombinatoridae > Bombina > Bombina bombina. The sequence continues at coordinate 47,015,890 of NC_069502.1, read as the reverse complement.
TAATATATAATATATAATATTAAACTAATAGGACTAATGATAGACCAATAGATGGAAGTATAAAAGTATACAAGCTAATAGTCCAATAGATAGAGGTATAAAAGTATACAAACTGATAGTCCAATAGATGGTAAATTATGGTGAGGCAGTCCTTTATTTTAGTACTGGATGATCCCAGATGATGTCAATCTAATACAGTAGGCCGCTCCTCTAGGGTGTTGTGCCGTGACACAGGTCCAGAGAATCTAAACAAATCAGAGTAGAGGGCGCCACATAGTGCAGATCATAAAGTAATTCAGATATAAAACAGGAATGGTAGAAGAATCCTACTCACAAAGTGTAAAGCACAGATGTGCAATACCAGCAGTCCGGAACCACACGTCGTCCAGTAGACCAATAGATAGAAGAGGAATCCTCGTCTCACCAGGGAGAGTCCAGAGAAACCACAGAGGAGGTCTGTACAGCGATGGTCAGTCCCACAAGTCCAGAGGCCTGGGAGGAGAGTCCACAGCTCCGAATAGGTGGATAGGTCCCAGATTTTGGAAATAATAATCGGCAGCAGGAAGAGGGTTGAAAAAGTATTTTAAAAGTTTATTAAAATGATAAAAACAACAGCAACGCGTTTCTCAGTGTTACACACTGTTTCATCAGGCTATATACAAACACACTCTAAGCTGCCATATTTATACCGTAACAGACCAATCAGGCTGCAAGAAAAATTACTCACCCCCAACAGGTCATACCAAAATACATGGGGGTGATAGGTTAATAAAAATATACAAAGATATATCAATATAATGCATAAAGTGTATATTTAGTACATAAACACTGTGCTTTCTCCAGTGTCGACAGATCTCTGATTTTAAAAGAGGTAGAGCATACCCAGGAATTGCAGCAAAAAATTTAAGACAAGATTAAATGAACCTGTAACACACTAATAATGGTACATTCCTTTAATCAATGAGAAACAAACTAACATCGATAGTATTAGTGAGCTGACCCTGCTTAGGTTAAAATTAATTTAGTGATATTAGTATTTAGGATATTGACCCCTAATAATGTAGTGAAAAAACAGGGAGAAAACCAATTTTGTTAAAATGTTTATTCAATTTCATGTATTTTTATTGCTAACGTATTGATGTGATGTCAGGTGGTCAGAGGCGTGTCTAAACACGTAAGATGTATAATGTATCCAAAGTGTGAGAGAGTGATCTTTTTCACTACATTATTAGGAGTCAATATCCTAAATACTAATATCACTAAATTAATTTTAACCTAAGCAGGGTCAGTTCACTAATACTATCGATGTTAGTTTGTTTCTCATTGATTAAAGGAATGTACCATTATTAGTGTGTTACAGGTTCATTTAATCTTGTCTTGAATTTTTTGCTGTAATTCCTGGGTATTCTCTACCTCTTTTAAAATCAGAGATCTGTCGACACTGGAGAAAGCACAGTGTTTATGTACTACATAACATAATTTATGTAAGAACTTACCTGATAAATTCATTTCTTTCATATTAGCAAGAGTCCATGAGCTAGTGACGTATGGGATATACATTCCTACCAGGAGGGGCAAAGTTTCCCAAACCTCAAAATGCCTATAAATACACCCCTCACCACACCCACAATTCAGTTTAACGAATAGCCAAGAAGTGGGGTGATAAAAAAGTGCGAAAGCATAAAAAATAAGGAATTGGAATAATTGTGCTTTATACAAAATCATAACCACCACAAAAAAAGGGCGGGCCTCATGGACTCTTGCTAATATGAAAGAAATGAATTTATCAGGTAAGTTCTTACATAAATTATGTTTTCTTTCATGTAATTAGCAAGAGTCCATGAGCTAGTGACGTATGGGATAATGACTACCCAAGATGTGGATCTTTCCACACAAGAGTCACTAGAGAGGGAGGGATAAAATAAAGACAGCCAATTCCTGCTGAAAATAATCCACACCCAAAATAAAGTTTAACGAAAAACATAAGCAGAAGATTCAAACTGAAACCGCTGCCTGAAGTACTTTTCTACCAAAAACTGCTTCAGAAGAAGAAAATACATCAAAATGGTAGAATTTAGTAAAAGTATGCAAAGAGGACCAAGTTGCTGCTTTGCAAATCTGGTCAACCGAAGCTTCATTCCTAAACGCCCAGGAAGTAGAAACTGACCTAGTAGAATAAGCTGTAATTCTCTGAGGCGGAGTTTTACCCGACTCAACATAGGCAAGATGAATTAAAGATTTCAACCAAGATGCCAAAGAAATGGCAGAAGCTTTCTGGCCTTTTCTAGAACCAGAAAAGATAACAAATAGACTAGAAGTCTTACGGAAAGATTTCGTAGCTTCAACATAATATTTCAAAGCTCTAACAACATCCAAAGAATGCAACGATTTCTCCTTAGAATTCTTAGGATTAGGACATAATGAAGGAACCACAATTTCTCTACTAATGTTGTTGGAATTCACAACTTTAGGTAAAAATTCAAAAGAAGTTCGCAACACCGCCTTATCCTGATGAAAAATCAGAAAAGGAGACTCACAAGAAAGAGCAGATAATTCAGAAACTCTTCTGGCAGAAGAGATGGCCAAAAGGAACAAAACTTTCCAAGAAAGTAATTTAATGTCCAATGAATGCATAGGTTCAAACGGAGGAGCTTGAAGAGCTCCCAGAGCCAAATTCAAACTCCAAGGAGGAGAAATTGACTTAATGACAGGTTTTATACGAACCAAAGCTTGTACAAAACAATGAATATCAGGAAGAATAGCAATCTTTCTGTGAAAAAGAACAGAAAGAGCAGAGATTTGTCCTTTCAAAGAACTTGCGGACAAACCCTTATCTAAACCATCCTGAAGAAACTGTAAAATTCTCGGTATTCTAAAAGAATGCCAAGAAAAATGATGAGAAAGACACCAAGAAATATAAGTCTTCCAGACTCTATAATATATCTCTCGAGATACAGATTTACGAGCCTGTAACATAGTATTAATCACAGAGTCAGAGAAACCTCTTTGACCAAGAATCAAGCGTTCAATCTCCATACCTTTAAATTTAAGGATTTCAGATCCTGATGGAAAAAAGGACCTTGTGACAGAAGGTCTGGTCTTAACGGAAGAGTCCACGGTTGGCAAGAGGCCATCCGGACAAGATCCGCATACCAAAACCTGTGAGGCCATGCCGGAGCTACCAGCAGAACAAACGAGCATTCCTTCAGAATCTTGGAGATTACTCTTGGAAGAAGAACTAGAGGCGGAAAGATATAGGCAGGATGATACTTCCAAGGAAGTGATAATGCATCCACTGCCTCCGCCTGAGGATCCCGGGATCTGGACAGATACCTGGGAAGTTTCTTGTTTAGATGGGATGCCATCAGATCTATTTCTGGAAGTTCCCACATTTGAACAATCTGAAGAAATACCTCTGGGTGAAGAGACCATTCGCCCGGATGCAACGTTTGGCGACTGAGATAATCCGCTTCCCAATTGTCTATACCTGGGATATGAACCGCAGAGATTAGACAGGAGCTGGATTCCGCCCAAACCAAAATTCGAGATACTTCTTTCATAGCCAGAGGACTGTGAGTCCCTCCTTGATGATTGATGTATGCCACAGTTGTGACATTGTCTGTCTGAAAACAAATGAACGATTCTCTCTTCAGAAGAGGCCAAAACTGAAGAGCTCTGAAAATTGCACGGAGTTCCAAAATATTGATCGGTAATCTCACCTCCTGAGATTCCCAAACTCCTTGTGCCGTCAGAGATCCCCACACAGCTCCCCAACCTGTGAGACTTGCATCTGTTGAAATTACAGTCCAGGTCGGAAGCACAAAAGAAGCCCCCTGAATTAAACGATGGTGATCTGTCCACCATGTTAGAGAGTGTCGAACAATCGGTTTTAAAGATATTAATTGAGATATCTTCGTGTAATCCTTGCACCATTGCTTCAGCATACAGAGCTGAAGAGGTCGCATGTGAAAACGAGCAAAGGGGATCGCGTCCGATGCAGCAGTCATAAGACCTAGAATTTCCATGCATAAGGCTACCGAAGGGAATGATTGTGACTGAAGGTTTCGACAAGCTGCAATCAATTTTAGACGTCTCTTGTCTGTTAAAGACAGAGTCATGGACACTGAATCCATCTGGAAACCCAGAAAGGTTACCCTTGTCTGAGGAATCAAAGAACTTTTTGGTAAATTGATCCTCCAACCATGATCTTGAAGAAACAACACAAGTCGATTCGTATGAGATTCTGCTAAATGTAAAGACTGAGCAAGTACCAAGATATCGTCCAAATAAGGAAATACCACAATACCCTGTTCTCTGATTACAGACAGAAGGGCACCGAGAACCTTTGTAAAAATTCTTGGAGCTGTAGCTAGGCCAAACGGCAGAGCCAAAAACTGGTAATGCTTGTCCAGAAAAGAGAATCTCAGGAACTGATAATGATCTGGATGAATCGGAATATGCAGATATGCATCCTGTAAATCTATTGTGGACATATAATTCCCTTGCTGAACAAAAGGCAAGATAGTCCTTACAGTTACCATCTTGAACGTTGGTATTCTTACATAACGATTCAATATTTTTAGATCCAGAACTGGTCTGAAGGAATTCTCCTTCTTTGGTACAATGAAGAGATTTGAATAAAACCCCATCCCCTGTTCCAGAACTGGAACTGGCATAATTACTCCAGTCAACTCTAGATCTGAAACACATTTCAGAAATGCTTGAGCTTTTACTGGATTTACTGGGACACGGGAAAGAAAAAATCTCTTTGCAGGAGGTCTCATCTTGAAACCAATTCTGTACCCTTCTGAAACAATGCTCTGAATCCAAAGATTGTGAACAGAATTGATCCAAATTTCTTTGAAAAAACGTAACCTGCCCCCTACCAGCTGAGCTGGAATGAGGGCCGCACCTTCATGTGGACTTAGAAGCAGGATTTGCCTTTCTAGCTGGCTTGGATTTATTCCAGACTGGAGATGGTTTCCAAACTGAAACTGCTCCTGAGGATGAAGGATCAGGCTTTTGTTCTTTGTTGAAACGAAAGGAACGAAAACGATTATTAGCCCTGCTTTTACCTTTAGATTTTTTATCCTGTGGTAAAAAAGTTCCTTTCCCACCAGTAACAGTTGAAATAATGGAATCCAACTGAGAACCAAATAATTTGTTACCCTGGAAAGAAATGGAAAGTAAAGTTGATTTAGAAGCCATATCAGCATTCCAAGTTTTAAGCCATAAAGCTCTTCTAGCTAAAATAGCTAGAGACATAAACCTGACATCAACTCTGATAATATAAAAAATGGCATCACAGATAAAATTATTAGCATGCTGTAGAAGAATAATAATATCATGAGAACCATGATGTGTTACTTGTTGCGCTAAAGTTTCCAACCAAAAAGTTGAAGCTGCAGCAACATCAGCCAAAGATATAGCAGGTCTAAGAAGATTACCTGAACACAGATAAGCTTTTCTTAGAAAGGATTCAATTTTCCTATCTAAAGGATCCTTAAACGAAGTACCACCTGACGTAGGAATAGTAGTACGTTTAGCAAGGGTAGAAATAGCCCCATCAACTTTAGGGATTTTGTCCCAAAATTCTAATCTGTCAGACGGCACAGGATATAATTGCTTAAAACGTTTAGAAGGAGTAAATGAATTACCCAATTTATCCCATTCTTTGGAAATTACTGCAGAAATAGCATTAGGAACAGGAAAAACTTCTGGAATAACCACAGGAGCTTTAAATACCTTATCCAAACGTTTAGAATTAGTATCAAGAGGACCAGAATCCTCTATTTCTAAAGCAATTAGTACTTCTTTAAGTAAAGAACGAATAAATTCCATTTTAAATAAATATGAAGATTTATCAGCATCAACCTCTGAGACAGAATCCTCTGAACCAGAAGAGTCATCAGAATCAGAATGATGATGTTCATTTAAAAATTCATCTGTAGGGAGAGAAGTTTTAAAAGATTTTTTACGTTTACTAGAAGGAGGAATAACAGACATAGCCTTCTTTATGGATTCAGAAACAAAATCTCTTATATTATCAGGAACATTCTGCACCTTAGATGTTGAAGGAACTGCAACAGGCAATGGTACTTTACTAAAGGAAATATTATCTGCTTTAACAAGTTTGTCATGACAATCAATACAAACAACAGCTGGAGAAATAGCTACCAAAAGTTTACAGCAGATACACTTAGCTTTGGTAGATCCAGCACTAGACAGCGATTTTCCTGTAGTATCTTCTGACTCAGATGCAACGTGAGACATCTTGCAATATGTAAGAGAAAAAACAACATATATATAAAGCAAGATTGATCAAATTCCTTAAATGACAGTTTCAGGAATGGGAAAAAATGCCAAAGAACAAGCTTCTAGCAACCAGAAGCAATGAAAAATGAGACTTAAATAATGTGGAGACAAAAGCGACGCCCATATTTTTTCTCGCCAAATAAGACGCCCACATTATTTGGCGCCTAAATGCTTTTTGGCGCCAAAATGACGCCACATCCGGAACGCCGACACTTTTGGCGCAAAATAACATCAAAAAAATGACGCAACTTCCGGCGACACGTATGACGCCGGAAACGGAAACGAATTTTTGCGCCAAAAAAGTCCGCACCAAGAATGACGCAATAAAATGAAGCATTTTCAGCCCCCGCGAGCCTAACAGCCCACAGGGAAGAGTCAAATTTTTTGAAGGTAAGAAAAATGATTAAATCAAATGCATTATCCCAAATATGAAACTGACTGTCTGAAAATAAGGAAAGTTGAACATTCTGAGTCAAGGCAAATAAATGTTTGAATACATATATTTAGAACTTTATAAACAAAGTGCCCAACCATAGCTTAGAGTGTCACAGAAAATAAGATTTACTTACCCCAGGACACTCATCTACATGTTTGTAGAAAGCCAAACCAGTACTGAAACGAGAATCAGCAGAGGTAATGGTATATATAAGAGTATATCGTCGATCTGAAAAGGGAGGTAAGAGATGAATCTCTACGACCGATAACAGAGAACCTATGAAATAGACCCCGTAGAAGGAGATCACTGCATTCAAATAGGCAATACTCTCCTCACATCCCTCTGACATTCACTGCACGCTGAGAGGAAAACCGGGCTCCAACTTGCTGCGGAGCGCATATCAACGTAGAATCTAGCACAAACTTACTTCACCACCTCCATCGGAGGCAAAGTTTGTAAAACTGAATTGTGGGTGTGGTGAGGGGTGTATTTATAGGCATTTTGAGGTTTGGGAAACTTTGCCCCTCCTGGTAGGAATGTATATCCCATACGTCACTAGCTCATGGACTCTTGCTAATTACATGAAAGAAATACACTTTATGCATTATATTGATATATCTTTGTATATTTTTATTAACCTATCACCCCCATGTATTTTGGTATGACCTGTTGGGGGTGAGTAATTTTTCTTGCAGCCTGATTGGTCTGTTACGGTATAAATATGGCAGCTTAGAGTGTGTTTCTATATAGCCTGATGAAACAGTGTGTAACACTGAGAAACGCGTTGCTGTTGTTTTTATCATTTTAATAAACTTTTAAAATACGTTTTCAACCCTCTTCTTGCTGCCGATTATTATTTCCAAAATCTGGGACCTATCCACCTATTCGGAGCTGTGGACTCTCCTCCCAGGCCTCTGGACTTGTGGGACTGACCATCGCTGTACAGACCTCCTCTGTGGTTTCTCTGGACTCTCCCTGGTGAGACGAGGATTCCTCTTCTATCTATTGGTCTACCGGACGACGTGTGGTTCCAGACTGCTGGTATTGCACATCTATGCTTTACACTTTGTGAGTAGGATTCTTCTACCATCCATTCCTGTTTTATATCTGAATTACTTTATGATCTGCACTATGTGGCGCCCTCTACTCTGATTTGTTTAGACTTTCTGTTTTAGTAAGTGCTCAATTTACTGGAAATGAAAACAGGTGGGCCACTGAACATCCATAGAAAGTAGAATTGCATCATAGTATAAAAGTGTAACCGTTTAATATGCCTTTTATGTGTGTTTTCTAAATGCTACTTAAAGGGACAGTATACACCAATTTTCATTGAACTGAATGTAATAGACACTACTATAAAGAATAATATGCACAGATACTGACCTAAAAATCCAGTATAAAACAGTTTACAAACTTACTTAGAAGCTCCCAGTTTAGCTGTATGGTCTATATAAATGGATCATCTACAAAGCATATATGCAAAGAAAAATCAAGTGTATAATGTCCCTTTAAAGGGATAGGAAAGTCAAAATTAAAGTTGCATGATTTAGATAGAGCAGGTAATTTAAAGACACTTCTAATCCACTTCTATTTTCAAATGTGCTTTTTTTCTCTTGGTATCCCTTGTTGCAAAAGAATACGCACATATCCTACACTAGTGGGAGCTAGCTGCTGATTGGTGCCTTCATCTCTTGTGATTAGCTAACTAGATGTGTTCATCTAGCTGCCAGTAGTGCGGTGCAGCTCCTTCAGCAAAGGATAACAAGAGAATAAAGCAAATTTGATAATAGAAGAAAATTGAAAACATGAAAGAAAAAATTTGGGATTCCTGTCTCTTTAAATTCAGACATGAAATACATTGTTTAGTCTACTGATTCTAGAGTATTGATTCTCATTTGGTGTTGGAGATGATTTCTATAGGACAAGCTTATGCAAGACTTTCTGCATGGGCAAAAAACATTTGTTCTGGATTTTTCTATTGTTTATTTTGGCACAATTTCACACATTCTGGTTTTCAGCTTGTCAGAAAATTTGGTAAAGAAATTCATGCAGACTAATGTCATTGGATGGGAATCTCACACACAAGAAATTGATACAGCCATTCAGTCTCTAAAAAACAGGGAAGAGTCCAGGCCTGGGCTGTTTCACAGGAGCCTACTACAAGGCCTTTAACAATACACTTGCCCCTCATTTAGTAACCATCTTTAATTTAAAAGACCAAGGCCCCCATTTACCTACTAATATGTTGGAAGCAATGTTCACTGTTCTTCCAAAGTCAGGGAAACCCCCTACACTCCCTTCCAATTTCTGACCATTCTCTCTAGTAAATGTAGACTTTAAATTGCATATATTTATGCAAAGGTGCTAGCTAGTAGACTCAACCTAACCTTCCCTTGGCAATCTACGCTGATCAGATGGACTTTGTGTCAGGGAGGGAGGCCAAAGACAACACAGTTAAAGTATTACAATTTCAATTTACAGCCCATAACCATATACCATCAGTCCTCTTGTGAAATGATGCAAAAAAAGCATTCAATAGGATAGATAAGACTTTTCTTAAAGCAACATTATAGGAACTTGGCTTCCCCCGACTAATTCACCAGCAGATCCTTACCCTCTATAAGGATGCTGGGCCTCCTGCCGGGCCATCTTCTCCTGCCGGGCCATCTTCTCCTGCCGGACCATCTTCTCCTGCCAGGCCATCTTCTCCTCCTCCTCACCTTGGTCGTCCCAGTACTCTTCCTTCCACTCTTCCCACAACATCTCCAATGAGAACTCGTCGGAGGCGGCAGTTGCCCCTCCCAGAGCCTCAGCCCCGTGGGAAGAGGGGAAGGAAGAGGAAGTAAGTATTTGTTTTCATGTTTAATTATTTTGTATTTAATGTGTAATGGATAGGTATGTGATGATGTGGTTTTCATACACTTGTGGACCACACTCTGTATATAATCTACTTCTATGGGACCAGGTCCATGGAGGTAGATTGTTTGCAGAGTGTGGGTTAGAAGTGTGTGGACACCACATCATCACATACCTATCCTTGTTCATGATATTGATTGGTTTCTGTGATGTGATGTCCAAACTGTTTCCCTAATCGCAAACAAAATTACCCTTACAATTATCCATGATGGCATATTACTGTTTGAATGCCAATAACACAGCTTAAAGGGACAGTAAGAACATTATTGATTACAAAGAAAACACTGTATTACGCATTATCAAGTTTGAAACAACAAAACATGGAGAAATACGTGTGACTTATGTGCTTACCCTTGTATCTATGCCTATGAAAAATGACCACTTATTTGTTGTACTGACATAACAACATTTTACACAATCAATGATCAATACATGGTAAATATGCTGTATCAGCTCAAGGTTTTATATATACAAATGCTCTCAAAATGCTCTCTAGTGGTCAAATTGCATTCTGATTACATGCACTCTTCAAGCTCTAAGAAATGAGCACACGAACCTCATAGGTTTAGCTAGAAAATAAAAATAAACACAGAAAAATGATTAATTGGTGATAAACCTTTGATATCATTGATATTACAAAATTGTCTTTTTTAATAATTCAAAACATTATTTATTTTCTAGACTGTCCCTTTAACAAAATTACATATGCTAACATATAATATTTGGTGATTGTTGGTATATCTACATGTACTTGTTCAAAAAATAAATATTGCAAAAAGATTTATATTGACGTGTTAAATAAAGCCTATTTTCTTAAAGAGACATTATTGTGTTTGTTTTTTTTTAGAAAGACATTTGTTTTAACAATGAATATGGTTTAAAGTCCTTTTAGGAGTGACATAAAAAAAAATATGCTAACAATAATATATTTGGAGCTTATATAATATATCTGGAACTCATACATGATACAAAATGATACAAAAATCAACATTTGCATTAAAGGGACAGTATACAATCTTTTTAACAGAACTGCATGTAATAGACACTACTAGAAACAACAAGATTAACATATACTGATATCAAAATCAATATTAAAAAGCTTTAAACACTTTCAAATAAAATCGGGTTATCTCTATTGAAAATATAGATTGAAAACCCATTACAACCGTAAAACAAGACAATACCCCATCATTAACATATGAAAAGACCCTTTACACAAACAGGAGAAAGCTGGAGATGGTACTCACATGAAACTTTGAGGCTAGACGAGGAGTCTGAAAATTACTTAAATGTTATTTGAACATAAGCAAAAGTAGACGTGTATTTGGTAAACAATGGACTATATAACTAGAGACAAAATAAAATATTTTGTTTTTTAATGTGAGTGTCTAATGAACCTTTAATAAAATATACGACAAAATTACATTTAGAAGAAGTCGGCATCATATATTTAGCATATGATAAAGATAAATGCATATTGATTACTTTATTATAATACAATAGCGCATATTTATGATTTCGATATCTTTTAAATTAAACACAACAGTCATTTTTCATAAAAAGGAACATATTGTTGACAAACATATTAAACAAGATGGACTATAGAGATTTGCACTTGCCTCGAAATATCTTATGCATGAAAACATTTTGCTTTCATTCGTTTATTCAACCAGACATCCAGCAAAAGAGAATGTGGTGGTCTTTATCAGCTATGGGTCAACAATGTAACATGATGCACACAATCCATATTCGCCATGGTTTTAAACTTGTCTTCTCATTCACAAACGTGTGTAACGTGCACAAACAAATATTGCGGGACTACGTAATACAATCAGACGTTTTTTACACCTTTGCATGTGACGTCTTAATTAACATGGCGCTTCCTTGATCACGTAAGAACGCAATCCAATAAAAGGCGCATCCTTGTTCACGTCTAAATGCCATCCAATAAAAGGCGCATCCTTGATCACGTTAAAACGTCAGCCAATACAAGGAATCATTGGACAGCCTGGCAGGTGACGTCTTAAGCAACATGGCGCATCCGAGATCGCTGAAAAACCGCAGCCAATACAAGGACTCAGTTGATAGCTTGGCATATCAATAAGAAACGTATTTATATTTTAGTAACTAGTATGTGTCTATATTGCTATCTAGGAATGTCACGATAGATAACGAAATACTGTGATCTATAAAATAGAATACATTATCGAAAATAAGGAGATATTTCATTAGAAGCAGAGGATTTATAACTAAACTATTTAGCAATCAGCATGTTTTAAGTACAAATTAAATCAATATTGGTTACACGATTATGTACGACATTGCAATTTGAAATATATTGTTACAATAAATGTAAATATTTGGATTATTGTGTTTCCTGTACCTTTAAAAGAAAATTAATGCTAGGAGATGCATTAGTAAAATAGGGATGTGTTAGATATTATATTTTAAAGGGACAGTCAACCCCAGAAATTGAATTTTTAAAAATATAGCTAATCCCTTTATTACACATTACTCATTTTTGAACAACAAACACAGTTATATATTAATATACATTTTACTTATGTTATTATCTTGTATCTAAGCTTCTGATGACTGCCCCATTATTTAGGTTCTTTTGACAGACATGCTGTTTAGCCAATCAATGCTCACTACTAGGTCACTTTACGTGCATGATCTCAATGTTATCTATATGAAACATGTGAACTAATGCCTTATAGTAGTCAATATTTTTAAAACATTAGAGGCAGTCTTCAAGGTCGAAGAAATTAGCATATGAACCTCCTCTGTTTACCTTTCAAATAACAATAACAAGAGAACAAAGCTAAATGTTGAATAAAAGCTAATTAGGAAATTGGTTAAACTTGCATGCCCTATTTAAATCATGAATCATCTTTTTGGACTTGACTGTCCGTTTAACTATAGCTATGGTGTATATCTTTAACATTTAAAAGATACACATGAGAAATACATATGCCATTGACGTTTTAAGATATGTTTAGATTGTTTTGGAATAACAATAATGACACATGTATTGATCAAACGTGTTATTTATTCAAGTGGAAGTATGGTCAGCCTACCTTTAGCCATATATGGGAGGAGTATTTTTTACAAATATTTTGAAAAACATATTCCTCATCTAAAATATGCGCATTACACACAGATATTGATTTGGTTACACTACTACAATAAGATAGAATTGAAATACATGTGCTGTCAATATTACAATAGGATTGTTTATTAATAAGATTATATGTCCTTGTTCATGTAAAAAGGAAAAAAACGCTTTAGAAATGGAAATCCATTCATTAACAATTGTGGTCAACATCACTTAAAGGGACATGAAATTCTTTTTTTTTTTTAAAAGAGGATACACAGAGAGAATACTATTTCAATAAAATGAACACTTTACAGGGATTATCTCATTGTATCAATCCTCGGATCATTTTGTTAAAGGTGCATCAATTCACGCAGAGTTTATAAATAAACACATGTATGGGAATTTTGCTATATACATATATATACAAAAATAACAATCTATATATACATATATAAAAGAATTACTATGCTAATCATAATCATGCAATAAAAAAGCTTTACCAAAAATATATAAAGACAAATAATAAAATTAAATTGGAGATGTTAATCTTAAAGTCATTTACAATTGTATTACATATATGATTCAGGAAACACCATTATTTTTGATAAGGTCCCTTTAAGGATTAACCAGATAAACTAGAGATTTAAATCAATGACATGAATAAAGAGGACAAAGAATCGTGGAATGACATGTCTTTTATTAGTATGTCAGAAAACATCAACAACGTTTATAAATAATCTTTTAAAGATCATGAAAATTGGAGCCATATGACAAGGTAACAGAGTGCATCACAGTCCATGAAGAGAGTTGCCAAGGGCCAGCATAGCCCCATTGAAGCCATATGACAAGGTAACAGAGTGCATCACAGTCCATGAAGAGAGTTGCCAAGGGCCAGCATAGCCCCATTGGAGCCATATGACAAGGTAACAGAGTGCATCACAGTCCATGAAGAGAGTTGCCAAGGGCCAGCATAGCCCCATTGGAGCCATATGACAAGGTAACAGAGTGCATCACAGTCCATGAAGAGAGTTGCCAAGGGCCAGCATAGCCCCATTGAAGCCATATGACAAGGTAACAGAGTGCATCACAGTCCATGAAGAGAGTTGGCAAGGGCCAGCATAGCCCCATTGGAGCCATATGACAAGGTAACAGAGTGCATCACAGTCCATGAAGAGAGTTGCCAAGGGCCAGCATAGCCCCATTGGAGCCATATGACAAGGTAACAGAGTGCATCACATTCCATGAAGAGAGTTGCCAAGGGCCAGCATAGCCCCATTGGAGCCATATGACAAGGTAACAGAGTGCATCACAGTCCATGAAGAGAGTTGCCAAGGGCCAGCATAGCCCCATTGAAGCCATATGACAAGGTAACAGAGTGCATCACAGTCCATGAAGAGAGTTGCCAAGGGCCAGCATAGCCCCATTGGAGCCATATGACAAGGTAACAGAGTGCATCACAGTCCATGAAGAGAGTTGCCAAGGGCCAGCATAGCCCCATTGGAGCCATATGACAAGGTAACAGAGTTCATCACAGTCCATGAAGAGAGTTGCCAAGGGCCAGCATAGCCCCATTGAAGCCATATGACAAGGTAACAGAGTGCATCACAGTCCATGAAGAGAGTTGCCAAGGGCCAGCATAGCCCCATTGAAGCCATATGACAAGGTAAAAGAGTGCAACAGGCACAACAATAATAACAACAAGGCCAAATGGCAACCATAACAACCAAAATCAACATGTGGAAGGAGGATTCTTATCTGCGCCCTTGGAGCATCTCCAGATCCTCCACTTACTGCTCATCCCCTTCATCGTCCTGTGCCTGTCCAGCTACAGATTCAAGCATTGAATTGAAACGCAACATCTGACGCAAAGTCAAATGCTGAAACTGTAGCTGGGCCTGCATGGTGTCGTTCATCCCTCTCAGGACAGCTGCGTTCCTCAACACGGCCTGCTCTACGCGGGCTAGACCTTCTAGCGTGAGCCATGTTGAGTCACAGCCTAAAATAAAGAATAAATAAAATAATAATGATAATTACCCAACAGAAAAAAAAAAAAGAAAGATACATTGTCATCATAAAGACAAATCATTCTTTAAATTAATTTGTGGAAATTGATTATTTACACATGAAATATGTTATTCAGACAGACATAAACCATTAAAGGGACAGTTTACTCCAACATGTTGTCCCCTTTAATTGGTTTTCGATGATCCACTTTTACAGCTTGAGTGTCTAAAATCTTGTAAAAGGATTTACATTGTACTTACATTAGCAATGTAAATATTTTAGTTATACTGTGGTAGGCACACCTATCCTTAATCATTTTGGCATTGCGGCCAAGCTGTGTAAACATAGCAACCAGAAGAAATTACATTCCCACTGGGTTATACAAGAGATAATGTATGAACATTTGTACATAAATTGTTGGATCCAAGTAGTGGTGATTGGTATATGTAGTGATATCAAATTAAAGGGACACTAAACCAAAATATTTTATTTACTGATTCAGATAGAGCATGACATTAAAAAAAAAATATTAATTTACTCCTATTCTTTAAATGTTAGAATTCTATAGCTATATTTTAAATGCAAGAATGTAAGTTTATAGGGCAGGCCATTTTTGGTTATCAACTTTGGTTGTCCCTGCTGATTGATGGATACATTCATCCAACAATAAAGAAATGATGTCCAGATTTTGTTTTATTTAAAAATAATTAGAGGCATTTCTTTGTTTCAATAAAGATAGCAAGAGAATGAAGAATAATTGATAAGAGTAGTAAATTATAAATTTCATTAACATTGCATGCTCTATTTGAATCACAATAGAAACAATTAACCTTAAGTGTACCTTTAAGTATCTTATAATGTTGATTTTGAATGATACTTACAGCTGTGCCTGGGAAGGACAATCCGACACCCAGGACAATGAAGGTTGAGACAGGGGGGAGGGATAGGATTGGGTTGGGGAGGGATGGGCTGCCGCTCTGGGGTAGCCCGTACAGTTGGGGAGTGGTGAGTTGGGGGCTGGGCAGCTGGGGTAGCTGTACGGGCCAAAAGACGGGGAGAACGGTGAAGGGGGAGAAAGGGGCGTTTTTTGGGAGGGACAGGACAGGAAATATGTGAAGGGCCGGGAGGGGCAGGGGGCTGTGGAGGGGCAGGGGGCTGGGCAGGGGACTGGGCAGGGGCCTGGGCAGGGGTCTGGGAAGGGGACTGGGCAGGGGATTGGGCAGGGGCGGAAAACTGATGACCAGAAGAGGAGGATCCATCTGAAATAAATAATAAAAATATATTAACATCTCATACATCATGAAATCAAATCAACGCATTTCAACTTGATTATGTTTGCAATATACTTAGAAGTGTGTTTGAATTTCTAAACAATGATGACATGAGGATATGGTATGCATATAGGCACTCAGATGAATAGCACTGACTGTCTGTACAATTTTAAAATTATTATTGTGGTTTGGCCTGGAATATGCATGTGACATCATGATGGCATGAATTAGAAATCCAAACAAAAACAACAAAATCCAAGCATATTTTCATGCTGCCTGATATAGAAAGGGGGCAGTAGTGTATTTGAACAGACAAATAATATTCCTTTTTAAAGTGCAAAAGCTGTAGACTTTGAATGTCTTCACTAAAATGATTGCCAATAAAGAAACATGTTGGATACATGTTAGATATATTTCACATACCATCAGACTTCAAGTGAGCCTCTTCCTCCTCCGTCCCACATGTTAAATCAATCTCTGTAAAACATAACATGTTGTGTACACGTTAAGATCAGATATTATAACATATGTTACTGTTGCTCAAAGACACACATCAATGTTGCATTAAAGATATACACACCCAAAGTTATGATTTACATCATTTTGAAGGAGCATACAAATGAAATTAGATTTGTTATTCTCAATGATTCAGATTTTCAATTTATTGTTTGTATTAATTTAAAAATCATAAAAGCATAGTACATTGAACATTTAAGATTTCTCATGTGTGTATCACTTGATGATTGTTGTCAAAATTGAAAATGTAAACAAACATATGCTATACATCTTCTGAATAACAAAGGTGTAGACTAAGAAATTTGTAATTCTTAAGCTTTCAATATTAAACTAAAATTGATATATAATCAGAGGAGTACATTATATGTTTGTTTCAAATGTAATGCTTCATCAGAATCATGCTCATAATATTGATTACCAATACACCTTCAATGACATATAAATGAGTCAATGGACTTACCAGAACACTGCAAAGGCAGCTCTGTGTCGGTGCTGGATCCCTCTGGGCTCCCCACAGCAACTCTCTCTATGAATGATATAGATATATATTAGTGAACACATTTGGGATAGCACTAAATCACATCTGTATCGATTTATAAGAATAATCAACTTGAAAATGTGAAGAATAGAGCAGTCATTAGAATAAAAAATGCTTGATTGAATCAAGGGGATTGTGTAAAAAATGATATATTTAACATATGTTTAATTTCTGACTATATTAGACATCAAACTCATCTCATACGATGCTATTGCATATCTAAATATACCCATTGATCAATGTTCTTAAAAGAATACACACAAACCACATTTGGAATAACAGCTGTTGACAAATATAAACAAAGACATGTGGCACATCGAACCATTTGTGCAATGTACAGTAATCTTGTTTAGGACACAACACATATTGATCACAATACTAAACCAAATTGATTAGTACAAATATGTAATCATGGTGCTGTTAGAGTATGCTTATATCTAGAAAGTAACTCAAACAGTGAATATGTGAATTATATATCAATATTGTTTAATCCAAAGAATGTAAAGATTAATGAATCTATTGTTTATCAAAGGGACACTGACATGATTTATTTCAATCAGTGATTTCACTGTTCAAACTGTTCCAAATTATTTAACATTGACTCCTATTATAATTTTAATTTTGCAACATTTTAATCTTAAAGGCAGATAAGCAATATTGGATTCAATAAATATTGTTTGTTGAAGGTATCCCCCAATCATCAATAAAACCCCAGGTTGGTCAACCAAAATGGAGCTGCAGATAAATGTACATTCTTGATTTTAAAATACATTTATCAATAGAATATTTAAAATATGATTATAGTATTATATTTAAATGTTGATTAATATTGCATGCTCTATCTGAATGACAACAGTAATAATTTTAGCTCAGTGTCCCTTTAATATAAAAATATATTGATTTGACAATGTTGCTGTTAATGAATTCTCTACTCCATATGTTGATGTAATGAATGGGATGGAGCATGCAATTACAATCTAATATGTTAGTTAAGGATATCCTAAAAATTATTTAATTATCCTTTCTTAAAGGGACATGAAGCTCAAAATGTGTGATTGTATACATTTTGAAACTATGTACTACTGTTATCTGAACACATGATTTTAAATTTTGAAAAAAGGCCAATTTATGCATAAAAAAACAGCTGGATAATACCAGTAATGCATTGTTTAACCGAAAGCAAAATCAATATGTTTTTAGAAAAAATAAAACAATAGACTGAACCAATTTAGCTAATAAAATGTTTATACAAAACAATAAAATCACGTTTCAAAATCATTCAATGTAAAATTTAGTTGGCATGTCCCTTAAATGACGTGATCAATTTCAAAAATTGAATCTATATTTTAAAATCAAAACATGCAAAAGTGTGTGAATTTTTGCACAATGTATCCAAATAAGATTAAGCAATACACAGGATGTTACATTAAAATGAAGATATCAAGAATAGATGGGATATCTTAAATTCAAATAAAATTCAGATTAGTATTACAATGTAATCCTATGTTTGTTTGTTTTTTATTCTTATTTGTAAATATTTTACAAATCCATTTAGTGGATACATATAAATATTGAACAATGTGGATTTTGTATGTAATGTTCTGTCCATGTTTCTAAGACAAATGTCAATTAAAATGAGACATACCATACTGTGACAAGCCCTGGCTGGAGGTTCCAGCACCAACATCACGATCTGTAAGATATTAAATGAGGATTGGATATCATTAATACAAATCATGCCATGTTTAAAATATTTACATTATTACCACATCAATTAAAAACTATTAATCTTTTGGTAGTCCCATGAGTTAATTGTTTCCTCAATTAAATTCATCATAAATATATCCTGTACTCTTATTTTCAATCAGTTGTGTTGTTTAATGTAGCTTTAATTAATTGTTTGTGTTATTTCATTCTCATCAATTGATGGACATATTTTATTATTTATTTTGATTCTGCTAGTATCTTTTTTATTATGTATAATATTGAAAATAAGAATACTGTATTCTTCACATATATAATAATTCACATTTCATTTTGACCAACATGTGTAAAGCAATGCCACTTACAGCAAACCCATGTTCATGTGTATGCGCAATTCTATTTTTCGCGATCATTACGCAATGATTCCAAGCGGAATTACGCATCCGTCATTTGATCAACATGTGTAAAGCAATGCCACTTACAGCAAACCCATGTTCACGTGTATGCGCAATTCTATTTTTCGCGATCATTGCGCAATGATTCCAAGCGGAATTACGCATCCGTCATTTGACCAACATGTGTAAAGAAATGCCACTTACAGCAAACCCATGTTCACGTGTATGCGCAATTCTATTTTTCTCGATCATTGCGCAATGATTCCAAGTGGGATTACGCATCCGTCATTTGACCAACATGTGTAAAGCAATGCCACTTACAGCAAACCCATGTTCACGTGTATGCGCAATTCTATTTTCGCTCTGTGACGCATATTCTGGAGAGCGCAAGAAACATCATTCCTATTTCATGTGTCACTAATCTAAAATCACATATCTAAACATCATATGTAGCGTATGTTGTGAGATCTATATAGGTTTAGTATCTGACTATATACACATTTCTTAAAAATCTAATCAAATATTAATATATTATATGAAGTTGGATAGTTACCTGGTTCAGATTCTCTATCCGCTCCTCCCAGGCCACCGGACGGAGAAGCAGCTGCCCTGGCCCCCGGGTCAGGACTTTCAGATCCAGCAGCTGGGAGGGAAGAAGAGGAGGCCGAGGATGGAGAGGATCTAAATCTTTTGGGGACCCGGAGACTGAGGAGCTCGCATAAAGTCACCTCATAAGGGAGTAGGTAGAGTTTCCGCGGGGCCTTTCTTTTTCCCCCTCTTTTACGGGCTTGTACCCACTCCCTTATGAGGTCGACTTTTTTTGACAAGCGCAACCTCATATCTCAGAATCTCCGCATGATCTGATCCTGGCTCCTCTGGACGCCACACACCAATTGAACCGCATTGGTGATAGACTCCCAGAGGGCCTTCTTAACATTTGCATCTGTCGACCTCCTCTTGTTCCCAAACAGCTGTGGATAAAAGTGGACCAGTGCAGCGCTCTCCTGCTTGGTAAACCTGGGAGGTGACATGCCTGCCGAGTTGCGTATATATAATATATTTAATATATAAAGACAAATACACCAGCAGGCATTAGAGAACTGACAAAGATGGCAACGTGTAATGGACTTTTATATGTTGAAGTAAACATGAGATGCACCATGGGACAAGTTATCTGTACATCTGATTGGATAAAAGTTTGAAATATTGTTAGAATGTTTGTGAGACCATCCTGACTCAAGTTGTGTTTGTGTGATGAACTCTGATTGGCCGTTCCTTAATGTTTCATATCTTAGTAACTTCCATACACATACCTCCTGGTGGTGCTGTTACTTCATTTTTCATGTAGACTTATTTGTAACTCATGGGCCTGTCATGCGGATATGTGTGACGCAGATGTAATATACCTAATCCGTTAAATATTAATGTTTAAATTCACCATATAATGTCACCTAATACTGTCACATTATTAAATGTTATAGACATTTCTCGGTTTAATAACGGTCTGTTTCTTTAATACAAATACGTTGGATTAATACACATTTAATCTTGTCTGTCTTTATTGTTCATAAAATCAATTTCGTGACTTATTGTGAAGTATTGATATTGCTCTATTAAATGTATTTATAATGCACATTGATTGCGTGCTATTGCGTGACATTAGACTCTAATGTTTAAAGATGCAAATGTGGTGTTTCAAGATACGTTTCCCACGCAACATTTCTGAATGTTCAATTTCAGGTTATAATGTCTGTAACTTGGATAATCTGTTTATAGATGTTAAACTACACATTTGTTTGTTATTAGTAAATAAACCTCGAGCTTGTATTTGTCTGAACTGCTCATATATGTTATTGTGCAATGGCGTCTTTATTTTTAAAGAGACATTACAACCAAACAATTGTATCAAATGATCTGTAGAGATCAAATATGTTTAGACTTTAAAATGTGATACAATTTATCTTTGTATTTAGATATCCTCAACACCAGAAATTTAAATGCACATGGTTGAGCCAATCACATAAGGCATCTCTGTGCATCCACCAATCTTCATCTACTGAGCCTATCTCGATATGCTTTTCAAGCAAAGTATGTCAAGATAAGAAGAGAAGTAAATACACTCTTTAAATCTCTTAAAGGGACACTGTCCCAAAAAATTTTGCGTTCGTGATTCAGATTGAGCATGAAATGTTAAGCAACTTTAAAATTTAATCCGATTCTCAAATGTTAATAATTATCTTGTTATCTTTCTTTGCAAATCAAAAATGATATTTTATATTAGGGACAATTTTTGGCGAACAACCTGGGTTGTCCTTGATGATTGTTGGATTAATTAATCCACCCAAAAAAAAGTTCTGTCCAGAGTACTAAAGCAAATACGTTATAAATTTAATGCCTTATTTTTCAAGTAATGATAGCAACATCACGAGGAACATTGATAATATGAGTCAATGTATAAAGTTGCTTAAAATTGAATACTCGTTCATAATGTATAAATTAATTTTTTATCAGTCTCCCTTTAAGTATATTTTGAGTTCATGTCCCTTTAAGGAGACATTTCACAATAATGCTTGAAATATCATAAACCTAGGCACCTTCCTTTGGCAAAATTAGTAGAACATATGAGTAAAGCATATTTAGATTAACTTCTGGATTGTTTTACACACTGAATGAAATATATATTGTAATGGATGTATTTCGCAGTCTTCAGCTTAGAGGGACATTAAAGGCCCACTAAACCCAAAATCTTTCTCTCATGATTCAGATAGAGAATAGAAATTTAAACAACATTACAATTTACTTCCATTATTTATTTTGCTTCATTTTTTAAATATCCTTAGTTGAAGAAAAAGCAATGCACATGGTGAGCCAATCACACGATTCTTCTATGTGCAGCAACCAATCAGCAGCTAGTGAAAATATCTAGATATGCTTTTCCTCAAAGAATATCAAGATAATAAAACAAATTAGATAATATAAGTAAATTAGAAAGATATTTAAAATTGCATTCTCTTTCTAAATCATAAAAGAAAAAATGTGTGTGGCATGTTCCTTTAAGCTATATGTTATTTATGCATTTTGGAGAAGATTATAATATTTGAACAACTTAATATGTTTTGATTTTCGATCATTAGATTTAAATTATATATATTCTTGGATTAAATACATATCTACATAGGCTATTTTGATGCTGATTGTTGGTTGCACATAGATGCCTTATGTCATTGGCTAAGATATGTGCATTGATGTATCTTTTTCTAAGTATATTTAAAGACTGAATGTAATTCAATAGTACATTAGAAATATTTCAAAAAATATTTATGATTCTTTAAAATTCAATACACAATATATTGTGTGAATGTCCCTTTAAGGACCAAAACATTCGGAATGTTGATTTAACATTGTAGAAATAAACTAAAGGGGAATGAAAATTATATAGAGATATGTGATGTCTAACCCAAGAGGTAAGATTTAAAAAATTACATAATATTAATAACTATAGTTAAATGACCCTTTAAAGGACTCCACTAGAACATAAAATCAATTAACATGGCATCCAATAACTATCTTGTGCAAAATATGAAGTTAACTGACCTACCATTTTTATATTTTTTAAATATAAAATTCTTAAAATTATGTTTTTAGATACCTAAGGAAGATACAAGATCTTATAAAAGACATTTTACATTCAACAACACTGTCACTTTAATGTAAGTGAACCACTTTCCCTTCTTAAAAGTGAAAAGAAGAAAGTTATGTCAAATTCTGACTACATATCCGAAAATATTTTTACAAATTAACATCTAAAAATTACACTATAAAAGCATTGATGGATTTCACTACCCAATTAATTTAAAAAAAGCTAGTTGACTTTAATATTCAATGAATCAGTGGATTTTCTAAAATTAATGCTATACATGATGCCTAATTTGATCTTATGCATGTGCTTGTCAAATAGACAACTACCAGTCATGGGAGTCAAATTGTTTTTATTGACAGATTCTATGGATATTTATTATAATCTGTTCAAAAGAGGGTATTTAATAATAAGATGTTGATTACCATTTTTAAAAAAAAAAAAAATATTTTCTTTTAACACAAAAAAAAATAAAAAAAATCCTGGAAGTCATCAGATGAAAATCTGTAAAAAATAAAAAATATTTTACTAGGTTAATACACACGTTGTAAAATATTCATAAAATACATTTACAATCAACAAACCAACCTGGATAATGCATGGTCTTTGAAAGTCAATTCTGGAGAAAACAGTTGATCTTCAACAGGGGTCTTATTCATCATTTCAAAACTAGATGACTGAAATACCATCTAAAAATGTAAAAATCATCTAAGTGTCTGATTGTGATACATAAATATCTAATTATGAACAAAGTATGGCTAATGTATGTAAGCTACAAATATTCTACATTCTTCCTGTGATTCTTAACTAGCATGCATTCGTAAACCAACCTGGATAATGCATGGTCTTTGAAAGTCAATTCTGGAGAAAACAGTTGATCTTCAATAGGGGTCTTATTCATCATTTCAAAACTAGATGACTGAAATACCATCTAAAAATGTAAAAATCATCTAAGTGTCTGATTGTGATACATAAATATCTAATTATGAACAAAGTATGGCTAATGTATGTAAGCTACAAATATTCTACATTCTTCCTGTGATTCTTAACTAGCATGCATTGGTAAACCAACCTGGATAATGCATGTTCTTTGAAAGTCAATTCTGGAGAAAACAGTTGATCTTCAATAGGGGTCTTATTCATCATTCCAAAACTAGATGACTGAAATACCATCTAAAAAAATAAAAAATCATCTAAGTGTCTCCAATAGGATGCCTCCACAGCCTTATTCCATCAAATAGTTGGCACTTACCATGTGAACATGTCTTTGTATGGTTTTCAAGGTCAGCAGATTGGAAAGATAATGCCAGACATGATCCCATTGGTATTCTTCACTTTCAATCTTGTATTTTTCACGGTCAGTCTGGGCAATCTTCACTGTCAGGCTTCGAATTCTTCCCTTTCAGTCTTTAGATTAAGTCAGCTCCCTAATGGCAGAAAAAGTGTAATAAAAATTATTACTACAAGGGTGTGAATCAGTTCTGTACCCCATTCCCCCCCCCCATACCCCATACCCCATTTTCCTACCTTAATTCCGATTGGCTGATAGAATCCTATCAGCCAATCGGAATTCAAGGGACGCCATTATATTATATTTAATAGCTATTGTACCTGGTTAAAATAAATACAAAGTTACCTGTAAAATAAATATTAATCATAAAATATCTACAATATAATTATAATTTATATTGTAGCTATATTAGGGTTTATTTTACAGGTAAGTATTTAGCTTTAAATAGGATTAATTTATTTAATAAGAGTTAATTTATTTCGTTAGATAAAAATTATATTTAACTTAGGGGGGTGTTAGAGTTAGGGTTAGACTTAGCTTTAGGGGTTAATAAATTTATTAGCGTAGCGGTGAGGTCCGGTCGGCAGATTAGGGGTTAATACTTGAAGTTAGGTGTCGGTGATGTTAGGGAGGGCAGATTAGGGGTTAATACTATTTATTATAGGGTTATTGAGGCGGGAGTGAGGCGGATTAGGGGTTAATAACTTTATTATAGTAGCAGTGAGGTCCGGTCGGCAGATTAGGGGTTAATAATTGTAGGTAGGTGGCGGCGACGTTGGGGGCGGCATATTAGGGGTTAATAAATATAATATAGGGGTCGTCAGTGTTAGGGGCAGCAGATTAGGGGTACATAGGGATAACGTAGGTTGCGGCGGTGTGCGGTCGGCAGATTAGGGGTTAAAAAAATTTAATAGAGTGGCGGCGATGTGGGGGGGCCTCGGTTTAGGGGTACATAGGTAGTTTATGGGTGTTAGTGTACTTTAGAGCACAGTAGTTAAGAGCTTTATGAACCGGCGTTAGCCCATAAAGCTCTTAACTCCTGGCTTTTCTCTGTGGCTGGAGTCTTATCGTTAGATTTCTAACGCTCAATTCAGCCAAGACTCTAAATACCAGCATTAGAAAGATCCCATTGAAAAGATAGGATACGCAAATGGCGTAGGGGGATCTGCGGTATGGAAAAGTCGCGGCTGCAAAGTGAGCGTTAGACCCTTTCATGACTGACTCTAAATACCAGCGGGCGGCCAAAACCAGCGTTAGGAGCCCCTAACGCTGGTTTTGATGGCTAACGCCAAACTCTAAATCTAGGCAAATGTTAGTGAGAAACAAAGATATTAGAGTATGCGTCTAAACAAAACTTAGATACATTTGATCTATAAACTGTTGTAAAACATCATATGTGTGGAAATAAATATTTATAAAAAGTGTGTAGTGTTTATTGTATTTTACGCTGTGTTCAGTAGTATCTAAATATTAGATAAATGTGTATAAATGGTGAGATTGAAAACAAACTGATGCCAAATCTGTACTGCTTGGAATCACGGACTTGGATTGGAAAATGTATATGCCGGTGTAAAAAATTGTTAGAATCCACGAAAGGGTTTGGTTAAATGTCCCATACAAGGAAAAAAAATAAAATTAAAATATGAACATTCTGAAATCAATATAGTGCATTCAGAAAAAATGATGGTATATAAGGGGGATGATAGTGATATTAAACCAAAAAGGTTTTTTTTCTTGGCAATTTGGAATCACAAAAAAACGACACCACATTTAGTCTGGCGTTGTGTGTGATTATTCCCTGAAGTTAAAGAACATGTTGGAAATATACGGCTAGATTTGGAGTTTTGTCGGTAACGACCCGAAAAACTAACGCCGGCTTTTTTCTGGCCGCACCATGGCCTAGATTTGGAGTTTGGCGTTAGCCGCGAAAACCAGCGTTAGAGGCTCCTAACGCTGGTTTTAGGCTACCGCCGGTATTTGGAGTCACTCAAAATAGGGTCTAACGGTCACTTTTCAGCCGCGACTTTTCCATACCGCAGATCCCCTTACGTCAATTGCGTATCCTATCTTTTCAATGGGATTTTTCTAACTCCGGTATTTAGAGTCGTTTCTGAAGTGAGCGTTAGACATCTAACGACAAAACTCCAGCCGCAGGAAAAAAGTCAGTAGTTAAGAGCTTTCTGGGCTAACGCCGGTTTATAAAGCTCTTAACTACTGTCCTCTAAATTAAACTAACACCCATAAACTACCTATGTACCCCTAAACCGAGGTCCCCCCACATCGCCGACACTCGAATAATTTTTTTTAACCCCTAATCTGCCGACCGCCACCTACGTTATCCTTATGTACCCCTAATCTGCTGCCCCTAACACCGCCGACCCCTGTATTATATTTATTAACCCCTAACCTGCCCCCCACAACATCGCCTCCACCTACCTACACTTATTAACCCCTAATCTGCCGACCGCAAAGCGCCGCCACCTACGTTATCCTTATGTACCCCTAATCTGCTGCCCCTAACACCGCCAACCCCTGTATTATATTTATTAACCCCTAATCTGCCCCCCTCAACGTCGCCTCCACATGCCTACACTTATTAACCCCTAATCTGCCGACCGGACCTGAGCGCTACTATAATAAAGTTATTAACCCCTAATCCGCCTCACTAACCCTATAATAAATAGTATTAACCCCTAATCTGCCGACACCTAACTTCAATTATTAACCCCTAATCTGCCGACCGGAGCTCACCGCTATTCTAATAAATGTATTAACCCCTAAAGCTAAGTCTAACCCTAACACTAACACCCCCCTAAGTTAAATATAATTTCAATCTAACGAAATAAATTAACTCTTATTAAATAAATTATTCCTATTTAAAGCTAAATACTTACCTGTAAAATAAATCCTAATATAGCTACAATATAAATTATATTTATATTATAGCTATTTTAGGATTAATATTTATTTTACAGGTAACTTTGTATTTATTTTAACCAGGTACAATAGCTATTAAACAGTTAAGAACTATTTAATAGCTAAAATAGTTAAAATAATTACAAATTTACCTGTAAAAGAAATCCTAACCTAAGTTACAATTAAAACTAACACTATACAATTAATTAAATAAACTACCTACAATTAACCTAACACTACACTATCAATAAATTAATTAAATAAACTACCTACAATTAACCTAACACTACACTATCAATAAATTAATTAAATAAACTACCTACAATTAACCTAACACTACACTATCAATAAATTAATTAAATACAATTCCTACAAATAAATACAATTAAATAAACTTGCTAAAGTACAAAAAATAAAAAAAAACTAAGTTACAAAAAATAAAAAAATATTTACAAACATAAGAAAAATATTACAACAATTTTAAACTAATTACACCTACTCTAAGCCCCCTAATAAAATAACAAAGCCCCCAAAAATAACAAAATGCCCTACCCTATTCTAAATAACTAAAGTTCAAAGCTCTTTTACCTTACCAGCCCTGAACAGGGCCCTTTGCGGGGCATGCCCCAAGAAGTTCAGCTCTTTTGCCTGTAAAAAAAAACATACAATACCCAAGCCCCCCAACATTACAACCCACCACCCACATACCCCAAATCTAACCCAAACCCCCCTTAAATAAACCTAACACTAAGCCCCTGAAGATCTTCCTACCTTGTCTTCACCATACCAGGTTCACCGATCCGTCCTGAAGAGCTCCTCAGATGTCCTAATCCAAGCCCAAGCGGGGGGCTGAAGAGGTCCATGATCCGGATGAAGTCTTCATCCAAGCGGGAGCTGAAGAGGTCCATGATCCGGATGAAGTCTTCTATCAACGGCATCTTCAATCTTCTTTCTTCCGGATCCATCTTGCAGACCTCCGACGCGGAACATCCTGCTGGCCCGACGGACTAAAGACGAATGACGGTTCCTTTAAGGGACGTCATCCAAGATGGCGTCCCTCAAATTCCGATTGGCTGATAGGATTCTATCAGCCAATCGGAATTAAGGTAGGAAAATTCTGATTGGCTGATGGAATCAGCCAATCAGATTCAAGTTCAATCCGATTGGCTGATTCAATCAGCCAATCAGATTGAGCTCGCAATCTATTGGCTGTTCCGATCAGCCAATAGAATGCGAGCTCAATCTGATTGGATCATGGACCTCTTCAGCCCCCCGCTTGGGCTTGGATTAGGACATCGGAGGAGCTCTTCAGGACGGATCGGTGAACCTGGTATGGTGAAGACAAGGTAGGAAGATCTTCAGGGGCTTTGTGTTAGGTTTATTTAAGGGGGGTTTGGGTTAGATTAGGGGTATGTGGGTGGTGGGTTGTAATGTTGGGGGGCTTGGGTATTGTATGTTTTTTTTTACAGGCAAAAGAGCTGAACTTCTTGGGGCATGCCCCGCAAAGGGCCCTGTTCAGGGCTGATAAGGTAAAAGAGCTTTGAACTTTAGTTATTTAGAATAGGGTAGGGCATTTTGTTATTTTGGGGGGCTTTGTTATTTTATTAGGGGGCTTAGAGTAGGTGTAATTAGTTTAAAATTGTTGTAATATTTTTCTTATGTTTGTAAATATTTTTTTATTTTTTGTAACTTAGTTCTTTTTTATTTTTTGTACTTTAGCAAGTTTATTTAATTGTATTTATTTGTAGGAATTGTATTTAATTAATTTATTGATAGTGTAGTGTTAGGTTAATTGTAGGTAGTTTATTTAATTAATTTATTGATAGTGTAGTGTTAGGTTAATTGTAGGTAGTTTATTTAATTAATTTATTGATAGTGTAGTGTTAGGTTAATTGTAGGTAGTTTATTTAATTAATTTATTGATAGTATAGTGTTAGTTTTAATTGTAACTTAGGTTAGGATTTCTTTTACAGGTAAATTTGTAATTATTTTAACTATTTTAGCTATTAAATTAACTGTTTAATAGCTATTGTACCTGGTTAAAATAAATACAAAGTTACCTGTAAAATAAATATTAATCCTAAAATATCTATAATATAAATATAATTTATATTGTAGCTATATTAGGATTTATTTTACAGGTAAGTATTTAGCTTTAAATAGGAATAATTTATTTAATAAGAGTTAATTTATTTCGTTAGATTGAAATTATATTTAACTTAGGTAGGTGTTAGTGTTAGGGTTAGACTTAGCTTTAGGGGTTAATACATTTATTAGAATAGCGGTGAGCTCCGGTCAGCAGATTAGGGGTTAATAATTGTTAGGTGTCGGCGATGTTAGGGAGGGCAGATTAGGGGTTAATACTATTTATTATAGGGTTAGTGAGGCGGATTAGGGGTTAATAACTTTATTATAGTAGCGCTCAGGTCCGGTCGGCAGATTAGGGGTTAATAAGTGTAGGCATGTGGAGGCGACGTTGAGGGGGGCAGATTAGGGGTTAATAAATATAATACAGGGGTCGGCGGTGTTAGGGGCAGCAGATTAGGGGTACATAAGGATAACGTAGGTGGCGGCGCTTTGCGGTCGGCAGATTAGGGGTTAATAAGTGTAGGTAGGCGGAGGCGACGTTGTGGGGGGCAGGTTAGGGGTTAATAAATATAATACAGGGGTCGGCGGTGTTAGGGGCAGCAGATTAGGGGTACATAAGGATAACGTAGGTGGCGGTCGGCAGATTAGGGGTTAAAAAAATTATTCGACTGTCGGCGATGTGGGGGGACCTCGGTTTAGGGGTACATAGGTAGTTTATGGGTGTTAGTGTACTTTAGAGCACAGTAGTTAAGAGCTTTATAAACCGGCGTTAGCCCAGAAAGCTCTTAACTACTGACTTTTTTCCTGCGGCTGGAGTTTTGTCGTTAGATGTCTAACGCTCACTTCAGAAACGACTCTAAATACCGGAGTTAGAAAAATCCCATTGAAAAGATAGGATACGCAATTGACGTAAGGGGATCTGCGGTATGGAAAAGTCGCGGCTGAAAAGTGACCGTTAGACCCTATTTTGAGTGACTCCAAATACCGGCGGTAGCCTAAAACCAGCGTTAGGAGCCTCTAACACTGGTTTTCACGGCTAACACCAAACTCCAAATCTAGGCCATAGTGAGCTATCTAAAAAATATATTTCTTATATTTAATGGTATGGTAAACTAATAAATAAGTATTGTATAAATGAGAGGCGCAATTGAAAGCGGTCCCCTTTATTCGTAAAAATTAAATAAAAAATTATAAAATATTGTGTACATTCAAAAGGAGATCTGAAAGGGATATGGAGAGATCGAAAATGCATCAAAGGACCATAGATGTTGCTTGAAATAATATTGTGCCTGCAATAGGCAGGAGATAATGTCTGAGAATTGAATGTAAAAAATATATACATTCAAGTATGTGTATATAAAAAAATTAATAACGCATAAAATTTGGAGATGTGTCAGAGAACCTTAAATATTGTTTGGAGAAGTATTGTGTCTGTAATGAGCAAGGGATAATGTATGAGACCTGTCTATAAAAAACTTCACAAATCTGTATATATAAAAAAACCATGAACATGGAATAACGTGTGGACATGTATATCCACCTAAAAAAATTGGGAATATGATTAGAATGGTGAGCTATTTGAAGCCCACAGAGGGGGGAAAAAATCTTTAAAATTTAAAACTTGTTCATGACGTGTCTTAGGTTAGGATTGGTTCAAATTTGACCAATGAAATGTTTTGGCACGCTTTTTAAATTTGCTTTTAACTTACATGTGTAATTAATTATACCTGAGGAAACGGCCAGGAGCTTGTGGCCGAGAAACGCGTTTAGGCTCTTAAAATAAATTGTTCTTAGTTCTTTTCACATAAGCCTGGTTATTTTGGCTTTCTTATCTGCATAAACCACGTCGCTTCTGCAAGGGTTTTCTTTCCAAAACACTATCGTTGGGATACTTTTGGCGATCATCAGCTTAAAGTGGATGCTGCATGCAGTGAAAGCTGCTTTTTCTAACACAGTGCTGCTTCAGACGATTCCCTTCTACTCGTGGAGGAGAGCCCACAGCTGCACCTTGGAAGTTTGGATGCCATCCGTTCCAGCGTACTGACTGCTGTTAAATGTCAGCCTGCCCAATTGCACTTCTTTACATAAGAGTGCCAGTACTCTTGTGAGTATACCTACAACCGTTTGTCTCTTTCTGTGACCCCAGCTTATGGAACTTATTTGCACTATGAGGCGCTGTCTTCTTTTGTTCATTTTCTAGATAAACTGTTTGATCACACAGTCCCAAGACCAGCTGCCTGCTGCACTTAGATATCACCATTGTGCCGAAGTCTTCATTTTACCCTTAGAGACACTTATTGTTTGAGACACCGTTCACAACCATCTTTGGGACTTCTGCATGATAAGCATGTTAAAACTTTTCTTTTTATACAGATACTGTATTTAAATGTCACTAACCTTTATTTGCTTTATCATTTTGGGTTCTTTTATCTAGCTATCACATTGTTACACTTTTTAATACTTTTTTGTCACATTCTGTGACTGTTTTACTTACATACAATTACTGTTGTCCTTTATTATAGAGACAAGATCAGTTATTTTGGCAAAGTAACACGTTTTTTTGGAGCGATCTGGCGCACTCTATTACTATACTGTTGTATAGTTTTTTTATCTCTTTTGCTTAGATAATTTTTAGTAGTGCTGCTATCACATTTTTTAACACAAACAGTTAGTTTACCACTAACAGTTTCATCACAAAGAATATCAATTTCTCTGGCTTTACTTTATTATTTTTCATAACACCTTTTTTTATTATGCTAACACTATAGTATTTTCATATGCACAAAAATTATTGTTTTGCACTTACAAGCTTCACTTACATAAAGGCTTATTAATCAAGATTATTTGAATGCCATTTCATTATTGTTACACTTCTTCACTTTTAACACATTTACAGAATTCATTGTGTATTTTCAATACTTCGTTACAATACCCTATTTTTTTAGTACACTATACAGTATCATTTTGCTAATATGCAGTCTAAAGAAGAGAGGAATAAAAAGAGATCTACTTTTAGCTTATTGGGTCAATCCTGCTCCAATGCTATGGAATCAGACCCTGATGCAGTCAAATCTATGAAAGACCTATTCCATGCCTTGGAGGATGAAATACTCAAAGAACACCATCACTGGTGGGATCTGACCACTTTAGAAAAGTATATAGAAATCAAACAGATTCCTAGGGGTTTAAGTGTCCTTAAACACTGTTCTTTCAAAGAGGACACTGAATTCCTTGAAAAATTGTATAAAATTTAAATTGATTGTGCATTTGATCTTATGAGAATTTTAATTGAATATAGACGTACTTTATCAGATCAATGTAGTGAGAACATTGAAAAAATTCAGTCTGAATTAACAAAACATTTAGAAAACCCAGACTATGAACGCCTTCTAAAGAAAATGTATGAACGCACTGACAAATTTCAAGAAGACTTAGTTTTGTCCAAAAACAAAATTTTGGAAAGAGATAATAATGATTACCTGAGAGATCAAGTTTATACTTATAATAGGTTAACAAAAACAGCCCCAGAAGAGAATGTGGAGAGTTTGGAGAATGCATCAAGGGACACGGGTACACAATCATTACATGAGAACCGCACTAATCATGGAAATAACATATCACATGATAAATATAGACCAACACACTACTCCAATCACAGACAGTCAAGGAGACACTATCACACCCATTCACATTCCAATTATCACCATCCTCAAAACAGACATCATCAAATAGAACCAGAAAGACACCAACAGTCACACCATTATCAGCAACATTCCCAGAATAGACAGGAATCACGGAATAGACAACAATATCAAAATAATTACAATTACAACAGACATGAATCATGGAATAGACAACAACACCAAAACAATTATAATCAATACAATCAACATCATAGACATGACAGTTTTAATAGAAATCATGAGACCCCCAGATTCCATAGATCCAACCAGAGAGATCAAGAGTCAAATAATTACAGATCCTATGAACAGAGGCCATTTCGCCCTGATTTCAGAACACACAGCCCCTCCAGAAACAGAATAGAGGAAAATAGCCATATTCCAACACAATAATAGATATTTTCCATTATCTTCTTCATCTGAAGAAAATGTATTCCCAGAAAGACATGCTAGAACAAAATCAAATTCTGCGATTGCATCTCCTTTTTTAGGGAATGCTTCTCTATTAGGCAGAAGCCCTCTAGACGAACAAAACTCCAAAAAAAGACCATTTCACATAGACCAAGAGGGTCAAGAGGTAGAGGCCTTACCACCAGGAAAAAAGAATCACAAAAATTAGAAAAGGGTATTTTCAATTTATCTTCACACACTTTAACTCTTAATGAAAAGAGAGTCCTGAATCAGGGACTCTCTTTCTGTCCACCGAATCCACATAACAAGTTTAACTTTTTTGTAGACCTTAATCGTTTTACGAGAAAATTAGCACTCCAAAAATACTTTGCTCAAAAGAACATTAAAAAACACAATATAGAAGATGAGAACACTGTTTGTATTCTCACAGACACCATGGATTATGGGAATAATGTACCCACAATATACAGTTCTGTAGATAATTTTACAACACATTTATATGAGGGTATGATACACACTAACGTCAATACCAAATCATCTTTTTCTCCCTCAGGGCAGAATCAGTACATTGAAGTTTTCCAGAACTTAGTTCTGGAAGATTTTGAAAAGATCAAACGAAAAAATTCTAAGAAAAATTTCTTCAAAAGACTGAGTGAGAGACAAGCCATTTATTCACTTACCAACAATCCCGAGATCATTATCCGTGACGCAGATAAGGGGGGCGGCATCATAGTTCAGGATTTATCAGAATATCTTAAAGAAGCAGATAGGATACTCAAAGACACCGACTATTACAAAGTCTTATCATACAATCCCACTGCACAATTTCTTATTTCATACCAGTCACTTATCAACAAAGGGGTTGATAATAACATCCATAATAAGAACGAACAAAACTTTCTTAAAGTCAGTAATCCAAGTGTGGCTCATTACTATCACTTACCTAAAATTCACAAAAGTTTAACAAACCCTCCAGGCCGCCCCATTATCGCTGGTATTGACAATCTCACTTATAATTTATCATATTATGTAGATATTTTTTTAACAGAAAACACAGGGGATCTTATTTGGATCACATGCGACATTAGCTCATTATACTCAAATATTGTGCACCATTTGGGTATACAAGCGATTTCTGGTTTTTTTATTCGGGACCAGTTTATGCCAAATATTCAGAGAGAATTTGTTTTAGAATGCATTGAGTATATTCTCAAGCATAATTATTTTATGTATCAGGATGTTTATTATTTACAGATCAAGGGAACGGCCATGGGCACCAGATTCGCCCCTAGCTTCGCCAATTTATTCATGGGCGTTTTTGAGGAAGCTTATATTTACAACTCCTCAGCAGGGGCGAGTCTGGTGTTCTATGGCCGTTACATTGATTATATGATTTTTATATGGAATGGCGATCAATCCTCAGCACATACATTTGTAAAATCCATGAATGACAATGACATGGGCCTTACTTTCACAGCAAACATAAATTCAAAGACAATTGATTTTCTGGATCTTACCCTAAGTTGGGACAAAGATGGTAATCTCAGTTCAAAAACTTTCTTCAAACAAGTAGACAGTAACAGTTATTTGGATTATACTAGCAACCACCACAAAAATTGGCTATCTAATATTCCATATAGTCAGTTTGAAAGGATCAGACGCAACTGTTCGGATCCAATTATGTTTGAAGAACAGAGTTATATAATATATATATATTATATTTGTTGAGAAGGGCTACCCTACTGATCTTTTAGACAATTGTCTTAATAAAGCAAGATGTCTAGATCGAGACAAACTTTTAGACAAGAATAAACAGATAAAAAATAAAGACTAACAAAAAATTTTAGATCCATTATTTATAACTCAATACAATTCAAACCATACACAGATTCAGAGAGCCATCAATAGACACTGGCACATTATTCGTAGGGATCCTATTTTGAAGACTCTCTTGGGAGAACATCCTAAAATTGTATATACCAGAGCACCTACACTCAGAAGCAAATTAGCACCAAGCAAGAAGGTTAAACATGTCATTTCCAACACTCAATCGACAATAAAGAAAAAAACTAACACCTTTTTGGGACAAATAGGTGTTTATAAATGTGGACAGAAAAAGTGCAACACATGCAGATTTATAACTTCTGGAAAAAAGACCTTCCAGTCTTATGCTAGTGGAGAAGTTTTCAATATCACCAGATTGTAACTTTGCTTTTGTTGTATATGTTCTGGAGTGCTGTTGTGGGATCCAGTACGTTGGCCCCACCTCTAGAAAAGCCAAAGTGCGTTGGGGCGAACATTGGCGGAACTGCAAGAACTGCAGCAAGAAAAAGATCAAACACAGTATTCCAGAATATTGTTTGAATAAACATAATGGTAACTCAGATTTTACCCTATTGATTACATTCCGCCCTCTACAGATTATAACAGAATAACACAATTAAGAATCTGGGAAACATTTTGGATTCATAAATTAAAGACCGTACATCCATTAGGCCTCAACTCTAATTTAGATCTAGCGGCATTCAACTAAAGGCTACCTTTACCACATTGCTTCCTATTTTTGTTCAGTTCAGATTTCCTGCTATCCATTAACCCTATGGGTCAGTTTCTATACCACAGCATATATACATTTATGAAATCTCTCTCATCACATTTCCCAATAGGCTTATCTCCATCATTCACACTGATACACACACTTTCATTCTTTGAGACACCTTTCCCAGTGTACCCATCAGCTGTATTTTTTATATTTTTTAACTCTACACCATTTATCATTTATTTGTATCTTTTATTTTTTATTATTTTTTAACGGTTTTCCCCCCTTTTTGTTCCTACTAGTTAGATCCCATTTCGTACATGCATTTCAATTATATTTTTTCTAGTCCATTATTATATATTTTTCTAGTGAAACGGCATTAGTCAGTTCACATTGTTTTCACTATTACACCCTCTATATTCTATTATTGATACAACATTCAGTTTGCTCTTTTCATATATTCTCACTTAGATTTTTTTCCCCCCTCTGTGGGCTTCAAATAGCTCACCATTCTAATCATATTCCCAATTTTTTTAGGTGGATATACATGTCCACGCGTTATTCCATGTTCATGGTTTTTTTATATATACAGATTTGTACGTGAAGTTTTTTATAGACAGGTCTCATACATTATCCCTTGCTCATTACAGACACAATACTTCTCCAAACAATATTTAAGGTTCTCTGACACATCTCCAAATTTTATGTGTTATTAATTTTTTTATATACACATACTTGAATGTATATATTTTTTACATACAATTCTCAGACATTATCTCCTGCCTATTGCAGGCACAATATTATTTCAAGCAACATCTATGGTCCTTTGATGCATTTTCGATCTCTCCATATCCCTTTCAGATCTCCTTTTGAATGTACACAATATTTTATAATGTTTTATTTAATTTTTACGAATAAAGGGGACCGCTTTCAATTGCGCCTCTCATTTATACAATACTTATTTATTAGTTTACCATACCATTTAATATAAGAAATATATTTTTAGATAGCTCACTATATTTCCAACATGTTCTTTAACTTCAGGGAATAATCACACACAACGCCAGACTAAATGTGGTGTCGTTTTTTTGTGATTCCAAATTGCCAAGAAAAAAACCTTTTTGGTTTAATATCACTATCATCCCCCTTATATACCATCATTTTTTCTGAATGCACTATATTCATTTCAGAATGTTCATATTTTAATTTTAATTTTTTTCCCTGTATGGGACATTTAACCAAACCCTTTCGTGGATTCTACCAATTTTTTACACCGGCATATACATTTTCCAATCCAAGTCCGTGATTCCAAGCAGTACAGATTTGACATCACGTATACTGGCATCAGTTTGTTTTCAATCTCACCATTTATACACATTTATCTAATATTTAGATACTACTGAACACAGCGTAAAATACAATAAACACTACACACTTTTTATAAATATTTATTTCCACACATACGATGTTTTACAACAGTTTATAGATCAAATGTATCTAAGTTTTGTTTAGACGCATACTCTAATATCTTTGTTTCTCACTAAAATTGTATTTATTATCTTACAAAGATGTTTCTATTTACTTATTTCTATGCAATCTGTTTAACACTGTTACATTTTAAAACTTGTTCATGATGTGTCTTAGGTTAGGATTGGTTCAAATTTGACCAATGAAATGTTTTGGCACGCTTTTTAAATTTGCTTTTAACTTACATGTGTAATTAATTATACCTGAGGAAACGGCCAGGAGCTTGCGGCCGAGAAACGCGTTTAGGCTCTTAAAATAAATTGTTCTTAGTTCTTTTCACATAAGCCTGGTTATTTTGGCTTTTTTATCTGCATAAACCCCGTCGCTTCTGCAAGGGTTTTCTTTCCAAAACACTATCGTTGGGATACTTTTGGCGATCATCAGCTTAAAGTGGATGCTGCATGCAGTGAAAGCTGCTTTCTCCAACACAGTGCTGCTTCAGACGATTCCCTTCTACTCGTGGAGGAGAGCCCACAGCTGCACCTTGGAAGTTTGGATGCCATCCGTTCCAGCGTACTGACTGCTGTTAAATGTCAGCCTGCCCATTTGCACTTCTTTACATAAGAGTGCCAGTACTCTTGTGAGTATACCTACAACCGTTTGTCTCTTTCTGTGACCCCAGCTTATGGAACTTATTTGCACTATGAGGCGCTGTCTTCTTTTATTCATTCATCTTTAATAATAATGTTATTATTCTTCCGTGAATTTGGAGCTTTTAATCTTCTTTTAATTCCCCATTAAATGGAGTATTATTACTTTTTTATTTTTTTAAGACAGTTTTCTATATCTTTCTCTACTAGTGCTATATAAGTGGAGACACTATGGGCCAGAAATCAATGGAGAAAAAAAAAGTGGGGGGAAAATCTAACACCCGAGATTGCGCAATCGCCATAGCATTTTCGCATTCACCATAGGAGTAAATGGATAAAAAAATATTATTAAAATTTTTTTAACACTTATTGAGCAAACAACATAGAATATTGGCATTAGCAAATGTAAAATATATACAGTAAATACATAGTTAAAATCTTTATTAAATATGAATATTGCATACATTTGTTTTATCATGTTTTCATCTACTTAATGACAAAGGGCTCTAATGCACTTTATATATGTCTATATATGTCTACATATATATTTCTGTGTTTATATGTGTATATATGTCTGTCAATATACATATAAATACATTAAAATATATCTACACATATATATACACACACACACATATATATATATATATATATATATATATATATATATATATATATATATATATATATATATACAGCAGGTATTGGCAGGTGCACTCTCACTAACACTTTAGTTCCAAATGCCAGGGTGCTAGAATATGGTGTAGAATATGGAAATCAGGAGACAGCACTCACTGGTCTTGACAATACTGGATTTATTCAGTGACGTTTCGGGGAATACACCCCTTCATCAGACCAGAGTACATAGAATGAAGCAAACATTTATACTGTTCCATAAGACCCTCCCCCAGGGTGAAATTGTGCCAAAATTGTTGCCATGGCAACCACCAAGTGTCAACAAACCCCATACAAATGAAAAACAAATGAATTAAAAAAACAAAATATACCACAATATACCAAATAAGTGAACATTGCAACCATGTACATATACAGAGCAAGTGGGAATCATAATGCAAACGGTAGATACAATTAAAGATCAAACAGAATATCAATAGAAAAAAGTATTCAGCATAGATAGGTGTTATGGATGGGCAGCAGTTAACAGGACCAATGAGCAATGCTTAGATTAAACATTTCATTACAGGCTTATACTGAGCAAGCAATATATACATATACAGGGCATACTATCCCCATCATACAGGCAGGTAGACAAGATAGCGGAACGACTATAAGTAGAAATCACACTGCAGGCATACATTAGCATATATTAGCAGGGGGTGTCCAAGGTATATGTATTGGGACTTATCTCATTAGTATCAATGTAGCGCTGGCAGGAAGAGGGGCTAACAAGGCACATGAACATGGAGTAACCAGTAAAACACTCTATATATAATGTATATCAGCAACATCACATATGTTATTAACCATATTGGGGCTTTCATTTCTAGCCGTCTCTGTGTAGCCTGTTGCAGTTCATAAAAGTCGGATACCCTATTCACAGCTTCCTCCAATACCTTTAATGATTGATGTATGCCCTTGGCATTCCACATGTCCGGCGTCCTCTTTCTCTCATCGCTGGAGCTGGCGGTCTTACTTCCGTGCTTCCTGCCTGCACAATGTGTTCTAAGTCGGAATCCTCAGTTAAAAAACCTAGCTTAGGTCTAATCTTCTGGATCTCGGAGTTTCCCTTCCTCTACACCATAGTTGCTTTCGGGACTCAGCTCCTCCCCTTCCACGTGGTCTAGTTAGACTCCATCAATACACTGTTTCATTTTGGTAGTCTTGTTCATATCTGATAAATGTCTTCCTTTTGCGTGCTTCAAGTTCCTTCCTATTAGTTGCAACAGATTTATCAACACAAGCTTTTTATGTTTCTCTGCAGGAGAATTGAATTTAAAGAACTGTCGGGACAATTGTCAGGAAAAATTCACCATTTTGATATTGCGTATAAATTTACATGAGTTTGTGCTATATTATTTGGGTGTAAAATTGACCATGTGTATTTACTTATATATTCAGGTACGCATACACACATATATATATTTAATCAGTAAAATATGTATCTATTAAGTGTTGCTTGTCAATCTACAATTGCTCACGGTGAAGCTTTTGTTCTTTAACAAAATATTTCATATTTAGTTATTATTATTTTCAAAGGCCCCCACATAGCTGTATTACTCAGATCATATTTACAAAATACATATTTGTCTATTATAGCTTAGAGACAAGTGCCATCTCCAGAGGGAAACATATTCTCCCTGCTAAATCTTAGCTCATTAACAAAAATTCTAATTAATCTGTAATTAGTATAAGTGGAGTTAAGAGTTTTCCATAAAACACACACTCACCCACAAAAGGGGGAGCACAAGCAGGCGACACAAGAGTGGCCACACAGGGGATGTGCAATGACCACACCTGTCCAGAAGAGATGGGAGGCTAAACTGACCAAATAGACAAGTATTCTACCTGGTCTGAAAAGTAAACAGAGGACTAGAATATACTTTACTTTCAGACCGGGTAAAATATAAGGCGCTTGTGAACACCTGCTACTAGGTTTATCGCTCCCATGTAGTAACAGGTGTTTAGTTGGTGAGGAAAGCTCCAGTCAGCTTAGACTAGAGCTTAGACTAGAGCTGATTGGACTAAGTATGCGCATTTGTAAAAATAAAAAAGTGCACACGCTAGAATATTGACAAGCGTTCTGTTGGTGTGACCACTCTACTCATAGCGATGTCTACAGCGGACAGGACTGCTGTACACTTTACTAGATTCATCATTGACTATATAGGTGAGCGATTTTTTTTTTCATTATGAAGTACAATAGAAAAAAAAAGCCTTTGCCACAAAAATAGATAGATAGATAGATAAGCATCAATCCATAGCTGTGATGCAGGAATCCCTTTTCTTGTGCCACTCGTGCACAAAAGTAAGAAGCACACAATTTGTGATCATCATCCAAAGAAGAGGAGTACTCTCAGTGAGAGTTTAAAAAGTAACTTTTAATGTTCAATTAATGAATGCTCGCCAGTCCTTCTATTTCCCTGGTGGAATGATCTAAAGCCATTTTTTACCCTGAAAACAGGGTGTCGCGCTAAGGGGCGTATACTGCATTTTCATATGAAGTGTACACAATAAATTCATATTTTAAACATCATACAAAACAAATATTTGAACCATTTACACAAAAATAAGCAGGGAAAAATTGTATTGTTAAGGTGCATCAAAATCCTAACAAAATTCTTCACCAAAAATCGTATTTTAACAAATAAAGTATAATTTATAAGTATGTAATTTAGACAGGAATAAATCAAATTAAATTAAGTATAAATCGTCATTTTAGTACAATGGATGTGCAAAAAACACAATTTATGCTTACCTGATAAATTTATTTCTCTTGTGGTGTATCCAGTCCACGGATCATCCATTACTTGTGGGATATTCTCATTCCCAACAGGAAGTTGCAAGAGGACACCCACAGCAGAGCTGTAATATAGCTCCTCCCCTAACTGTCATAGCCAGTCATTCGACCGAAAACAAGCCGAGAAAGGAGGAACCATAGGGTGCAGTGGTTACTGTAGTTTAAATTTAAAAATTACCTGTCTTAAATGACAGGGCGGGCCGTGGACTGGATACACCACAAGAGAAATAAATTTATCAGGTAAGCATAAATTGTGTTTTCTCTTGTAAGGTGTATCCAGTCCACGGATCATCCATTACTTGTGGGATACCAATACCAAAGCTAAAGTACACGGATGAAGGGAGGGACAAGGCAGGAACGTAAATGGAAGGAACCACTGCCCGTAAAACCTTTCTCCCAAATATAGCCTCCGAAGAAGCAAAAGTATCAAATTTGTAAAAATTTTAAAAAATATGAAGCGAAGACCAAGTCTTCGCCTTGCAAATCTGAAGCCTCATTTTTAAAGGCCCAAGTGGAAGCCACAGCTCTAGTGGAATGAGCTGTAATCCTTTCAGGAGGCTGCTGTCCAGCAGTCTCATAGGCTAAGCGGATTAAGCTTCTTAGTCAAAAAGAAAAAGAGGTTGCCGAAGCCTTTTGACCTCTCCTCTGTCCAGAGTAGACAACAAACAAAGCAGATGTTTGACGAAAATCTTTAGTAGCTTGTAAGTAAAACTTTAAAGCACGGACCACGTCCAAATTGTGTAACACAAGGATGGAACAACAATCTCTTGATTGATATTCTTGTTAGATACCACCTTAGGTAAGAACCCAGGTTTGGTACGCAGGACTACCTTATCCGTATGAAAAATCAGATAAGGAGAATCACATTGTAAGGCAGATAGCTCAGAGACTCTACGAGCCAAGGAAATAGCTACCAAAAAAAGAAAGCTACCAAAAAAAGAATTTTCCAAGATAAAAGCTTGATATCTATGGAATGAAGAGGTTTAAACGGAACTCCTTGAAGAACCTTAAGAACCAAGTTTAAGCTCCATGGTGGAGCAACAGGTTTAAACACAGGCTTGATTCTAACTAAAGCCTGACAAAATGCCTGAACGTCTGGAACATCTGCTAGACGCTTAACTAGCTGACAATCCTTTTTCCAAACCTTCTTGGAGAAAAGATAATATCCTAGCAATCCTGACCTTACTCCATGAGCAACCCTTGGATTCACACCAATAAAGATATCTACGCCATACCTTATGGTAAATTTTCCTGGTGACAGGCTTTCGTGCCTGTCTTAAGGTATCAATAACTGACTCGGAGAAGCCACGCTTTGATAAAATCAAGCGTTCAATCTCCAGGCAGTCAGCCTCAGAGAAATTAGATTTGGATGGTTGAAAGGACCCTGAAGTAGAAGGTCCTGTTTCAGAGGCAGAGACCATGGTGGAAAGGATGACATGTCCACTAGATATGCATACCAGGTCCTGCGTGGCCACGCAGGTGCTATAAGAATCAACGATGCTCTCTCCTGCTTGATCTTGGCAATAGTCAAGGGAGCAGAGGAAACGGTGGAAACACATAAGCCAGGTTGAAAGACCAGGGCGCTGCTAGAGCATCTATCAGTGTCGCCTTGGGATCCCTGGACCTGGATCCGTAACACGGACGCTTGGCGTTCTGGCGAGACGCCATGAGATCCAGTTCTGGTTTGCCCCAACGATGAATCAGTTCCCACTCTCCCGGATGAAAAGTCTGACGACTTAGAAAATCCGCCTCCCAGTGCTCTACACCTGGGATATGGATAGCTGATAGGTGGCAAGAGTGAATCTCTGCCCAGCGAATTATTTTTTAAACTTCTAACATCTCTAGGGAACTTCTCGTTCCCCCTTGATGGTTGATGTAAGCTACAGTCGTGATGTTGTCCGACTGAAATCTGATGTACCTCAGAGTTGCTAACTGAGGCCAAGCCTGAAGAGCCTTGAATATCGCTCTTAGTTCCAGAATATTTAATGGAAGGAGAGACTCCTCCTGAGTCCATGATCCCTGAGCCTTCAGGGAGTTCCAGACTGCACCCCAACCTAGAAGGCTGGCATCTGTTGTAACAATTGTCCAATCTGGCCTGCGAAAGGTCATACCTTTGGACAGATGGACCTGAGATAGCCACCAGAGAAGAGAATACCTGGTCTCTTGATCCAGATTCAGTTGAGGGGACAAATCTGTGTAATCCCCGCTCCACTGACTGAGCATGCATAGTTGCAGCGGTCTGACATGTAAGCGTGCAAACGGCACTATGTCCATTGCCGCTACCATTAAGCCGATTACTTCCATACACTGAACCACCGAAGGGCGTGGAATGGAATGAAGAACCCGGCAGGAATTTAGAAGCTTTGATAACCTGGACTCCGTCAGGTGAATTTTCATTTCTACAGAATCTATCAGAGTCCCTAGAAAGGAAACTCTTGTGAGTGGGGATAGAGAACTCTTTTTCTCGTTCACTTTCCACCCATGCGACCACAGAAATGCCAGTACTACGTCCGTATGAGACTTGGCAATTTGGAAGTTTGACGCCTGTATCAGGATGTCGTCTAAATAAGGGGCTACTGCTATGCCCCGCGGCCTTAGGACCGCCATAAGTGACCCTAGAACCTTTGTAAAGATTCTTGGGGCTGTAGCTAATCC
Source organism: Bombina bombina (assembly GCF_027579735.1). Taxonomy (NCBI): domain Eukaryota; kingdom Metazoa; phylum Chordata; class Amphibia; order Anura; family Bombinatoridae; genus Bombina; species Bombina bombina. The sequence goes on along the minus strand of NC_069502.1, from coordinate 46,971,883 downwards.
CAAGGGAAGAGCTACAACTGGTAATGCCTGTCTTAAAAGGCAAACCTGAGAAACCGATGATGATCTTTGTGTATCGGAATGTGAAGATAAGCATCCTTTAGATCCACTGTAGTCATATATTGACCCTCCTGGATCAGTGGTAGGATGGTACGAATAGTTTCCATCTTGAACGACTGAACTTTGAGGAATTTGTTTAAGATCTTTAGATCCAAAATTGGTCTGAAGGTTCCCTCTTTTTTGGGAACCACAAACAGATTTGAGTAAAAACCCTGTCCCTGTTCCTCCTTTGGAACTGGATGGATCACTCCCATAACTAGGAGGACTCGTACACAGTGTAAGAATGCCTCTCTCTTTATCTGGTGTGCAGATAATTGTGAAAGGTGAAATCTCCCTTTTGGGGGGGAAGCTTTGAAGTCCAGAAGATATCCCTGGGATATAATTTCCAACGCCCAGGGATCCTGAACATCTCTTGCCCATGCCTGGGCAAAGAGTGAAAGTCTGCCCCCTACTAGATCCGTTCCCGGATAGGGGGCCGTTCCTTCATGCTGTCTTAGAGGCAGCAGCAGGCTTTTTTACCTGCTTACCTTTTTTCCATGTCAGGTTTGGTCTCCAGACCGTCTTGGATTGAGCAAAAGTTCCCTCTTGTTTATTATTAGAGGAAGTTGACTCTAAATTTGCCAAGTATGTCATCCAATGGAGTCGCTACCTGTAAAGCCTCTTCCAGAGACTCAAACCAGTACGCCGCAGCAGCAGTGACAGGGGCAATGCATGCAAGGGGCTGTAGGATAAAACCTTGTTCAATAAATATTTTCTTAAGGTAACCTCTAATTTTTTATCCATTGGATCTAAAAAAAAAAAAAAAAAGCACAACTGTCCTCGACAGGGATAGTAGTACGCTTTACTAGAGTAGAAACTGCTCCCTCCACCTTAGGGACTGTCTGCCATAAGTCCCATGTGGTGGCGTCTATTGGAAACATTTTTCTAAAAATAGGAGGGGAAGAGAACGGCACACCTGGTCTATCCCATTCCTTATTAATAATTTCTGTAAACCTTTTAGGTATTTGGAAAAAACATAATTTATGTAAGAACTTACCTGATAAATTCATTTCTTTCATATTAGCAAGAGTCCATGAGCTAGTGACGTATGGGATATACATTCCTACCAGGAGGGGCAAAGTTTCCCAAACCTCAAAATGCCTATAAATACACCCCTCACCACACCCACAATTCAGTTTAACGAATAGCCAAGAAGTGGGGTGATAAAAAAGTGCGAAAGCATATAAAATAAGGAATTGGAATAATTGTGCTTTATACAAAATCATAACCACCACAAAAAAAGGGCGGGCCTCATGGACTCTTGCTAATATGAAAGAAATGAATTTATCAGGTAAGTTCTTACATAAATTATGTTTTCTTTCATGTAATTAGCAAGAGTCCATGAGCTAGTGACGTATGGGATAATGACTACCCAAGATGTGGATCTTTCCACACAAGAGTCACTAGAGAGGGAGGGATAAAATAAAGACAGCCAATTCCTGCTGAAAATAATCCACACCCAAAATAAAGTTTAACGAAAAACATAAGCAGAAGATTCAAACTGAAACCGCTGCCTGAAGTACTTTTCTACCAAAAACTGCTTCAGAAGAAGAAAATACATCAAAATGGTAGAATTTAGTAAAAGTATGCAAAGAGGACCAAGTTGCTGCTTTGCAGATCTGGTCAACCGAAGCTTCATTCCTAAACCCCCAGGAAGTAGATACTGACCTAGTAGAATGAGCTGTAATTCTCTGAGGCGGAATTTTACCCGACTCAACATAGGCAAGATGAATTAAAGATTTCAATCAAGATGCCAAAGAAATGGCAGAAGCTTTCTGGCCTTTCCTAGAACCGGAAAAGATAACAAATAGACTAGAAGTCTTACGGAAAGATTTCGTAGCTTCAACATAATATTTCAAAGCTCTAACAACATCCAAAGAATGCAACGATTTCTCCTTAGAATTCTTAGGATTAGGACATAATGAAGGAACCACAATTTCTCTACTAATGTTGTTGGAATTCACAACTTTAGGTAAAAATTCAAAAGAAGTTCGCAACACCGCCTTATCCTGATGAAAAATCAGAAAAGGAGACTCACAAGAAAGAGCAGATAATTCAGAAACTCTTCTAGCAGAAGAGATGGCCAAAAGGAACAAAACTTTCCAAGAAAGTAATTTAATGTCCAATGAATGCATAGGTTCAAACGGAGGAGCTTGAAGAGCTCCCAGAACCAAATTCAAACTCCAAGGAGGAGAAATTGACTTAATGACAGGTTTTATACGAACCAAAGCTTGTACAAAACAATGAATATCAGGAAGAATAGCAATCTTTCTGTGAAAAAGAACAGAAAGAGCAGAGATTTGTCCTTTCAAAGAACTTGCGGACAAACCCTTATCTAAACCATCCTGAAGAAACTGATGAGAAAGACACCAAGAAATATAAGTCTTCCAGACTCTATAATATATCTCTCGAGATACAGATTTACGAGCCTGTAACATAGTATTAATCACGGAGTCAGAGAAACCTCTTTGACCAAGAATCAAGCGTTCAATCTCCATACCTTTAAATTTAAGGATTTCAGATCCTGATGGAAAAAAGGGCCTTGTGACAGAAGGTCTGGTCTTAACGGAAGAGTCCACGGTTGGCAAGAGGCCATCCGGACAAGATCCGCATACCAAAACCTGTGAGGCCATGCCGGAGCTACCAGCAGAACAAACGAGCATTCCTTCAGAATCTTGGAGATTACTCTTGGAAGAAGAACTAGAGGCGGAAAGATATAGGCAGGATGATACTTCCAAGGAAGTGATAATGCATCCACTGCCTCCGCCTGAGGATCCCGGGATCTGGACAGATACCTGGGAAGTTTCTTGTTTAGATGGGACGCCATCAGATCTATTTCTGGAAGTTCCCACATTTGAACAATCTGAAGAAATACCTCTGGGTGAAGAGACCATTCGCCCGGATGCAACGTTTGGCGACTGAGATAATCCGCTTCCCAATTGTCTACACCTGGGATATGAACCGCAGAGATTAGACAGGAGCTGGATTCCGCCCAAACCAAGATTCGAGATACTTCTTTCATAGCCAGAGGACTGTGAGTCCCTCCTTGATGATTGATGTATGCCACAGTTGTGACATTGTCTGTCTGAAAACAAATGAACGATTCTCTCTTCAGAAGAGGCCAAAACTGAAGAGCTCTGAAAATTGCACGGAGTTCCAAAATATTGATCGGTAATCTCACCTCCTGAGATTCCCAAACTCCTTGTGCCGTCAGATATCCCCACACAGCTCCCCAACCTGTGAGACTTGCATCTGTTGAAATTACAGTCCAGGTCGGAAGCACAAAAGAAGCCCCCTGAATTAAACGATGGTGATCTGTCCACCATGTTAGAGAGTGTCGAACAATCGGTTTTAAAGATATTAATTGAGATATCTTCGTGTAATCCTTGCACCATTGCTTCAGCATACAGAGCTGAAGAGGTCGCATGTGAAAACGAGCAAAGGGGATCGCGTCCGATGCAGCAGTCATAAGACCTAGAATTTCCATGCATAAGGCTACCGAAGGGAATGATTGTGACTGAAGGTTTCGACAAGCTGTAATCAACTTTAGACGTCTCTTGTCTGTTAAAGACAGAGTCATGGACACTGAATCCATCTGGAAACCCAGAAAGGTTACCCTTGTCTGAGGAATCAAAGAACTTTTTGGTAAATTGATCCTCCAACCATGATCTTGAAGAAACAACACAAGTCGATTCGTATGAGATTCTGCTAAATGTAAAGACTGAGCAAGTTCCAAGATATCGTCCAAATAAGGAAATACCACAATACCCTGTTCTCTGATTACAGACAGCAGGGCACCGAGAACCTTTGTAAAAATTCTTGGAGCTGTAGCTAGGCCAAACGGCAGAGCCACAAATTGGTAATGCTTGTCCAGAAACGAGAATCTCAGGAACTGATAATGATCTGGATGAATCGGAATATGCAGATATGCATCCTGTAAATCTATCGTGGACATATAATTCCCTTGCTGAACAAAAGGTAAGATAGTCCTTACAGTTACCATCTTGAACGTTGGTATCCTTACATAACGATTCAATATTTTTAGATCCAGAACTGGTCTGAAAGAATTCTCCTTCTTTGGTACAATGAAGAGATTTGAATAAAACCCCATCCCCTGTTCCGGAACTGGAACTGGCATAATTACTCCAGTCAACTATAGATCTGAAACACATTTCAGAAATGCTTGAGCTTTTACTGGATTTACTGGGACACGGGAAAGAAAAAATCTCTTTGCAGGAGGTCTCAACTTGAAACCAATTCTGTACCCTTCTGAAACAATGCTCTGAATCCAAAGATTGTGAACAGAATTGATCCAAATTTCCTTGAAAAAACGTAACCTGCCCCCTACCAGCTGAGCTGGAATGAGGGCCGCACCTTCATGTGGACTTAGAAGCAGGCTTTGCCTTTCTAGCTGGCTTGGATTTATTCCAGACTGGAGATGGTCTCCAAACTGAAACTGCTCCTGAGGATGAAGGATCAGGCTTTTGTTCTTTGTTGAAACGAAAGGAACGAAAACGATTATTAGCCCTGTTTTTACCTTTAGATTTTTTATCCTGTGGTAAAAAAGTTCCTTTCCCACCAGTAACAGTTGAAATAATGGAATCCAACTGAGAACCAAATAATTTGTTACCCTGGAAAGAAATGGAAAGTAAAGTTGATTTAGAAGCCATATCAGCATTCCAAGTTTTAAGCCATAAAGCTCTTCTAGCTAAAATAGCTAGAGACATAAACCTGACATCAACTCTGATAATATCAAAAATGGCATCACAGATAAAATTATTAGCATGCTGAAGAAGAATAATAATATCATGAGAATCACGATGTGTTACTTGTTGCGCTAAAGTTTCCAACCAAAAAGTTGAAGCTGCAGCAACATCAGCCAAAGATATAGCAGGTCTAAGAAGATTACCTGAACACAGATAAGCTTTTCTTAGAAAGGACTCAATTTTCCTATCTAGAGGATCCTTAAACGAAGTACCATCTGACGTAGGAATAGTAGTACGTTTAGCAAGGGTAGAAATAGCCCCATCAACTTTAGGGATCTTGTCCCAAAATTCTAATCTGTCAGACGGCACAGGATATAATTGCTTAAAACGTTTAGAAGGAGTAAATGAATTACCCAAATTATCCCATTCTTTGGAAATTACTGCAGAAATAGCATTAGGAACAGGAAAAACTTCTGGAATAACCACAGGAGCTTTAAATACCTTATCTAAACGTTTAGAATTAGTATCAAGAGGACCAGAATCCTCTATTTCTAAAGCAATTAGAACTTCTTTAAGTAAAGAACGAATAAATTCCATTTTAAATAAATATGAAGATTTATCAGCATCAACCTCAGAGACAGAATCCTCTGAACCAGAGGAGTCATCAGAATCAGAATGATGATGTTCATTTAAAAATTCATCTGTAGGGAGAGAAGTTTTAAAAGATTTTTTACGTTTACTAGAAGGAGAAATAACAGACATAGCCTTCTTTATGGATTCAGAAACAAAATCTCTTATATTATCAGGAACATTCTGCACCTTAGATGTTGAGGGAACTGCAACAGGCAATGGTACTTTACTAAAGGAAATATTATCTGCTTTAACAAGTTTGTCATGACAATCAATACAAACAACAGCTGGAGAAATAGCTACCAAAAGTTTACAGCAGATACACTTAGCTTTGGTAGATTCAGCACTTGACAGCGATTTTCCTGTAGTATCTTCTGGCTCAGATGCAACGTGAGACATCTTGCAATATGTAAGAGAAAAAACAACATATAAAGCAAAATTGATCAAATTCCTTAAATGACAGTTTCAGGAATGGGAAAGAATGCCAAAGAACAAGCTTCTAGCAACCAGAAGTAATAAAAAATGAGACTTAAATAATGTGGAGACAAAAGTGACGCCCATATTTTTTCGCGCCAAATAAGACATTTTTAGCGCGAAATAACGTCAAAGAATGACGCAACTTCCGGCGACACGTATGACGCCGGAAACGGAAATAGAATTTTTGCGCCAAAAAAGTCCGCGCCAAAAATGACGCAATAAAATGAAGCATTTTCAGCCCCCGCGAGCCTAACAGCCCACAGGGAAAAAGTCAAATTTTAAGGTAAGAAAAAATGGTCAAATCAAAATGCATTATCCCAAATATGAAACTGACTGTCTGAAAATAAGGAAAGTTGAACATTCTGAGTCAAGGCAAATAAATGTTTGAATACATATATTTAGAACTTTATAAACAAAGTGCCCAACCATAGCTTGGAGTGTCACAGAAAATAAGACTTACTTACCCCAGGACACTCATCTACATATAGCAGATAGCCAAACCAGTACTGAAACGAGAATCAGCAGAGGTAATGGTATATATAAGAGTATATCGTCGATCTGAAAAGGGAGGTAAGAGATGAATCTCTACGACCGATAACAGAGAACCTATGAAATAGACCCCTTAGAAGGAGATCACTGCATTCAAATAGGCAATACTCTCCTCACATCCCTCTGACATTCACTGCACGCTGAGAGGAAAACCGGGCTCCAACTTGCTGCGGAGCGCATATCAACGTAGAATCTAGCACAAACTTACTTCACCACCTCCATCGGAGGCAAAGTTTGTAAAACTGAATTGTGGGTGTGGTGAGGGGTGTATTTATAGGCATTTTGAGGTTTGGGAAACTTTGCCCCTCCTGGTAGGAATGTATATCCCATACGTCACTAGCTCATGGACTCTTGCTAATTACATGAAAGAAACATCAGTACACACCGACACTGCAAAGTATTTATCCAGTCTACACAATTTCTCTGGCACTGCAATGGTATCACAGTCATTCAGAGCAGCTAAAACCTCCCTAAGCAAAACGCGGAGGTGTTCAAGGTTAAATTTAAATGTAGAAATATTAGAATCAGGTATCTTTCCTGAGTCATTAACATCACCCACTGACTGAAGCTCTCTTTCCTCAGCTTCTGCATATTGTGAGGCAGTATCAGACATGGTTCTTAAAGCGTCAGTATGCTCTGCATTTTGTCTCACCCCAGAGCTATCTCGCTTACCTCTAAGTTCAGGTAGTCTGGCTAATACCGCTGACAGTGTATTATCCATGACTGCCGCCATGTCTTGTAAAGTAAACGCTATGGGCGCCCTAGATGTACTTGGCGCCATTTGAGCGTGAGTCCCTTAAGCGGGAGTCAAAGGGTCTGACACGTGGGGAAAGTTAGTCGCCATAACTTCCCCCTCGTCAGATTCCTCTGGTGATACATTTTTTAAAGACAGAAAATGATCTTTATTGCATAAAATGAAATCAGTACATTTGGTCCACATTCTAAGAGGGGGTTCCACCATGGCTTTTAAACATAATACACAAGGAGTTTCTTCTATGTCAGACATGTTTATACAGAATAGCAATGAGACTAGCAAGCTTGGAAAACACTTTAAATCAAGTTAACAAGCAAATATAATAAACGGTACTGTGCCTTTAAGAGAAACAAATTTTGTCAGAATTTGAAAAACGGTGAAAAAATGCAGTAAATCAAACAAAATTTTTACAGTGTGTATAATAGGCTAACAGAGCATTGCACCCACTTGCAAATGGATGATTAACCCCTTAGTTCAAAAAACGGATCAAAAAAACGAAATAGACGTTTTTTAACAGTCACAACCAACTGCCACAGCAAGCTGTGGCCCTACCTTCCCCAATAAACGACTTTGGAAAGCCTTTGGGCCCTTTAGAGATGTCTTATAGCATTCAGAGGGCCTTTGAGGGAAGCTGGATGTCACAGTTTGTAATTTTAACTGCACCAACTGTAACTTTTATACTACAACAGTGGAAATTGTTTCTAGTCAAAATTTAAGCCAGCCATGTGGAAAAAACTAGGCCCCAATAAAGTTTTATCACCAAAGCATATATAAAAACGATTAAACATGCCAGCAAACGTTTTATATTGCAATATCATAAGGGTATTATCCCTGGGAGTAAGCATGACACCAGTCGTTATTAAATCACTGTATTCAGGCTTAACTTACATTAATCCGGTATCAGCAGCATTTTCTAGTATTTTCCATCTCTAGAAAAAATTATAACTGCAAATACTTGATAGCAGAATAAACTGCACGCCATTCTCTCGCTGAAGTTACCTCATCTGTGTAATCCCCTCAGACATATGTGAGAACAGCAATGGATCTTAGTTGCAACCTGCTAAGATCATAGAAACCTCAGGCAGATTCTTCTTCTATTTACTGCCTGAGATAAAATAGCACAACTCCGGTACTATTTAAAAATAACAAACTTTTGATTGAAGAAAATAAACTAGCTATATTTAACCACTCTCTACTACAACGTCCTTGCTTGTTGAGAGTTGCAAGAGAATGACTAGCTATGACAGTTAGGGGAGGAGCTATATTACAGCTCTGCTGTGGGTGTCCTCTTGCAATTTCCTGTTGGGAATGAGAATATCCCACAAGTAATGGATGATCCGTGGACTGGATACACCTTACAAGCGAAATCACACATAAATTTGAACTTATAAATACAAAATGCAAAGCGTAATTGTTGTTTTTTCATAAAATGGGCTGAACATAGGGGTTCCATGGTATATGAAAATATCTCTCTAATCCCAGCAAAATTCTATAAAGATTTTCCCACTGCAGATCTTACAGTTTTTTCTCACCAACTAAAAGGTGGTGAGCTTTTCTCAAAACAATACAAACACTTATAACACCAATAGAAAAACAAATGCATACTAAAATATAGGGGAATGTAAGATGCTCTATGCAGAAAGCAGCGTAATGTGAGTTATATTGGCTGAAGGATTTTAATTTTAAAGTGCTCCCCCTGCTTCCTGATAACTTCCCTCTAAGGAGCGAAGTGTCCCTATCAAGCGAGCTCCATTACTTTTAATAGGAGCCATCTCGCCACTCGCAGGGACTGACCCTTTTTTACGATTATTGCCCAGGGGCAGCCCTTCGAGAGTCAGCGAGAAAAAGTAGGTTTGAGCTGGCGAAGATTATTTCATTGAGCCCTGAGTCTACTATGCATGCAGGTAATGTAAAACATATTGTTTAATGGGCTTTTGATTGAACAGAAAGAATGTAATCTATAAGATAGATGTATTAAAAAAAAAAATAGAAAAATTATGGCATGAACTTTAATTTTTAAAAAAGTTATTTGTAGAGTTTATCATCCCTCATCTCATGAGATCAGAGCAAAAGCAAAGAATTACCTCAGCACTGCTGGTGCTGATTGGATATTGGGGTTTTTTTGGGGGGGGGGTTCAACTTGCAGCTGGACAGAAGCTGAATTATAACTGTATACATAGCACTTTCTCTGGTGAGCTGAAGAAATTTTGACGTAAAATATCTTCCTTTTTTACATAGAGATGCACAAATGATATTTTCTTGTCTAAAGGGACTATTATGTCCCTTAAAACATTCCATGTACATTAAATATCAATTATTTACATTAAAATTTTCTCAATAGTACTCTCTTTTTCTTATATTTACATTTTATTAGCATTATTAGGTTCATGATTACTATTTTTTTCTTCTTTTAATACTTTATTTATTATCGAGATCCATCACACACACACAGGAAATACAATTGTTGTAATGAGAATTCACATAGCAAGAATAATTGACACACTGACCCACACAGTACCACAATCATACAATCAAGGTTTGAAGCTTGTAATTTTTACGTATACAATCACCCTTTCAGCAATGTTTGTCTCGAAAGAGGGTATTATTATAACAACAAATTCTTTTTTGTTTTATTTGCTGAGATAGCAATTTCGGTTCCAAGGAGCTACATGTTAGTATAAACCGTGGCACACAAGTATATATAACAATGAGAATAACGATGAGAATAAACAATGAGTTTTTAAAAGGGTCGTAGAGTTTTGTGTCATAGTGGAGCTGGAATATATAAGAGATAGGCTTCCCATTGTGAATAAATGTTTTGATTCTTTTTTCTAAATCGCCTTGGACTTTCGCTTGCTCCACAAGCATTTGAGATTGTATTGCATTCACTAATTTCTTAAAGGGCGGGGCTTTATTGGAGATCCAATACTGTAAAATCAGCTTCCTAGTCATTAGTATCACTAAGTGTAGGAATTTTCTATGTCGTGTAACTTTATGGTTTCCATGGAGGAAAATATTGTTAGTGAATGTTAATACTACATTTACCTTAAGGATTTATTGAAGCCAGTATGACACTTTACCCCATAGTCTTTTTAGTTTGGGACAATCCCACATTAGGTGTATGAGATCTGGAGAATGGGCCGAGCATTTATTACATTTGTCTAACACACCTGAGACCCACTTAATTTTGATAAGATATAGGCTTGGTGGATGTTTTACATGGGATTGTGTAGCTTCCCTAACACGAGGTTGACGGAGATGTTCCTCATCTCTTGCCATTTGGTGTGTATGGCCTGTATGGTTGGTTGTTCTAAGTGGGCAGCTATCATATTATAAACATGTGGAATTGAGTGTGTTCCTTGCTGTGTTACACGGCAGAGTTTGTCAATATTTGTACTAGTTGTTGTGATAAATTTAGAAGATAAAAGGGACTGAACATAGGGGCCGAATATCTTTGTGCGAGCGGACATGATCCGATATTGCGGATCATGTCCGCTGCACATCGATAAATGCCGACAGCATACGCTCTCTGCATTTATTATTGCACCAGCAGTTCTGGTGAACTGCTGGTGCAATACCGCCCCCTGCAGATTCACGGCCAATCGGCTGCTAGCAAGGGGTGTCAATCAACCCGATCGTATTCGATTGGGTTGATTTCTGACGATTTCTGTCCGCCGCCTCAGAGCAGGTGAACAGGTTATGGAGCAGCGGTCTTTAGACTGCTGCTTCATAACTGGTGTTTCCTGCGAGCCTGAAGGCTCGCCAGAAACACAGCAAGCTCTGTATGGAGCTTGATAATTCGGCCCCATAGCCCCATAGTGTCTACATTAAAAGTATGCAAACATGTTATTTGAAGGTATAGCATGGCGTTCTTGGAGAATACGGAAAGGTATAATTTGGAGAGTAGTAGGATTCAGTAGCTGTGTAACAGTTGTTAGCCCATGGGATTTCCACATTTGGAAGGCTCGCGTCATATAACCTGGTAGGAATTTCGTGCTACCTTTGAATGGGTGGGATTTAGAGATACATGTGAAGTCACGACTGTCCGGATAACGCAATCGCCATAGATCTATTAAGTTCAGGCCTTAATTAAACTTCATAATTAGCTTGTCTTCTCTTTTCTGCCTGTTTAGTTACCTCTGCGGAAAAGTCCTGGAAAATTAGGAGTTTCTTCCCTTTAAAGGTGAGGTCGTCTGAGTGGGCTCTGTAGGCACGTAGCAGGGCAATTTTTTTCTTGATAATTAAGGCAGGTGCAGCTCCACCTACATGACATCTTTTAAAGTGCAGTGCGCAGAAGTTGCTGAAAATGAAATTAGAGGCAGCAGTTGGCAGGATAGCGCATGTGGTGAGGGAGAAACTAATTGTGAGGCTGTGAGCTACATTGTGAAGAAAATGAAAGAGCGTGAGAAGGGGTAAGGTTCCTTATCCATGAGCACAGTAGCTAGCCTGTCGCCTCTGTAGAGAGAAGGGAAGTAGGTAGGCAGGGCAGCCATCCCTCTGTAGGAACTGTGCTGCCTCACTGTCAAATCATTATCTGCCATTGCTTATGTGTGCTGAGCTGACCTTTCCCCCATCCACAGATCAAAGTTTTTAGAAAAGTATACCTAAAAGGTATTGAGAGCGTCGCTCAATAAAATGAGCTGTGGTATGTAAATAGTATATGTAAAACACTTGCAGGCGCTGAAATATGAGTGCTGGTTTCACAATGTTCTTTACTTTGTGTGATCTATCATATGCGATAGATATTTGTATTCCATAGGTGTACAAGTTGCAGGAGTTAGATCTACGCGTTTCGGCTCGGTAATGAGCCTTTATCAAGATCGAACAGATCAAAGTTTATCTTGTTCAGGGCAAAGGTTAGCTCAAGCTTCCTGCTTTGATAGGATCAGTATCTGCTGTAAATCATCTGCTCAGAGGTGAGTTAGGAACTTGCAACTAATCTGTTGCTTGGCTGCAAAGGTGGAAAGCTTATATAGTAAGATTGTTACCTACAGCTTATGGCTTGTTTGGTTTTAGGACAAAGTATATCATTTACAGCTAAAAAGTTTTGCATTATGGCTGGCTCGCTAATAACATGCAAGTTATTTCCACCGCTCACCTTTAACAGTGCTGCTATTTCAGGTTTGCAAAAACCCGGCATTTGCGGGCGATATCCTTGCGTTGAGCTCCATACCGCACACAAATACAAGTGCTGCTTTGAGCTGCTTTGACATGCTTGTGCACAATTTCCCCATAGACATGAAAGGGGAGAGCCAGCTAAAAAAAAGCCTAACACTTGCAATCACGGATCGTAAAGCTCCGTAACGCAGCCCCATTGATGTCTATGGGGAAAGAAATCGTATGTTTAAACTTAACACCCTAACATAAACCCAGAGTCTAAACACCCCTAATCTGCTGCCCCTGACATCGCCGACACCTACATTACACTTAATAACCCCTAATCTGCAGCACCAACATTGCTGCTGCCACTATACTAAAGTTATTAACCCCTAAACCTCTGACCTCTCACATCACTAACACTAAATAAATATATTAACCCCTAAACCTAACCCTAACACCCCTAACTCTAACTTTAACATAATTAAAATAATTTATAACTAATAGTTATATTAGGTTTAGGTTTTATTTTTATTTCACAGCTAAGTTTGTATTTATTTGAACTAGGTAGACTAGTTAGTAAATAGTTATTAACTATTTACTAGCTAAATAGTTAAAATATTTAATAAAACCTAACCTGCCTCACACTAACGCCTAACATTACATTAAAATTAAATAAATTAAATAAAAAAAATACATTTATCTAAATTACAAAAAATAATAAACACTAAATTATCAAAAATAAAAATAAATTACTCCTAATCTAATAGCCCTATCAAAATAAAAAGCCCCCCCAAAATAAAAAAAACCCTAGCCTACACTAAACTGCCAATAGCCCTTAAAAGGGCCTTTTGCGGGGCATTGCCCCAAAGAAATCAGCTCTTTTACAGTACAGTACAGTAAAACCCACCCCCCACACAACCAACCCCCCAAATAAAATCCTATCTAAATAAACCTGAAAAGGGCATTTGGATGGGCATTGCCCTTAAAAGGGCATTTAGCTCTTTACATTGCCCAAAACCCTAAGCTAAAAATAAAACCCACTCAACAAACCCTTAAAAAAAAACTAACACTAACCCCAAAGATCCACTTACAGTTTTTGAAGACCGGACATCCATCCTCATCCAGTCGGCGAAGTCTTCATCCAAGCGGCAAAAAGTCCTCAATGAAGCCGGGAGAAGTCTTCTTACAAGTGGCAAGAAGTCCTCAATGTAGCCGGGAGAAGTCTTCATCCAAGCGGCAAGAAGTCATCATCCAGGCGGGCAGAAGTCTTCATCCAGACGGCATCTTCTATCTTCATCCTTCCGGCGCGGAGCGAGTCCATCTTCAAGACATCCATGTGGAGCATCCTCTTCATACGGTCCCAGCCATACACTGAAGGTTCCCTTTAATGGACATCATCCGAGATGGCGTCCATTGAATTCCGATTGGCTGATAGAATTCTATCAGCCAATAGGAATTAAAGGGTAAAAAATTTACCCAATCAGCCAATGGGATTGATCTTGCATTCTATTGGCTGTTCCAATCAGACAATAGAATACAAGCTCAATCCTATTGGCTGATTGGATTAGCAAATAGGATTAAAGCTCAATCCTATTGGCTGATTGCATCAGCCAATAGGATTTTTTAACCTTTAATTCCTATTGGCTGATAGAATTTTATCAGCCAATCAGAATTCAAGGGACGCCATCTTGGATGACATCCCTTAAAGGGAACCTTCAGTGTACGACTGGGACCGTATGAAGAGGATGCTCCGTGCCGGATGTCTTAAAGATGTACCTGCTCCGTGCCGGAAGGATGAACATAGAAGATGCCGTCTGGAAGAAGACTTCTGCCCGCCTGGATGATGACTTCTTGCCGCTTGGATGAAGACTTCTCCCGGCTTCGTTGAGGACTTCTTGCCGCTTGGATGAAGACGTCTCCCTGCTTCATTGAGGACTTCTTGCCGCTTGGATGAAGACTTCGCCGGCTGGATAAGAATGGATGTCCGGTCTACAAAAACTGAAAGTGGATCTTCGCGGGTTAGTTTTAGGTTTTTTTAAGGGTTTATTGGGTGGGTCTTATTTTTAGCTTAGGGTTTTGGGCAATGTAAAAGAGCTAAATGCCCTTTTAAGGGCAATGCCCATCCAAATGCCCTTTTTAGGTCAATGGGGAGCTTAGGTTTATTTAAATAGGATTTTATTTGGGGGGTTGGATGTGTGGGTGGTGGGTTTTACTGTTGGGGGGTTGTTTGTATTTTTTTTACAGGTAAAAGAGCTGATTTCTTTGGGGCAATGCCCTGCAAAAGGCTCTTTTAAGGGCTATTGGCAGTTTAGTGTAGGCTAGGGTTTTATTTTTATTTTGGGGGGCTTTTTTATTTTGATAGGGCTATTAGATTAGGAGTAATTCATTTGTATATTTGATAATTTCTATTTTTATTTTGTGTAATTTAGTGTTTATTATTTTTTGTACTTTAGATAATTGTATTTTGTTAATTTAATTTATTTAATTTTATTGTAATGTTAGGTGTTAGTGTAACTCAGGTTAGGTTTTATTTTACAGGTAAATGTGTATTTATCTTAACTAGGTAGCTAGTAAATAGTTAATAACTATTTACTAACTAGTCTACCTAGTTAAAATAAATACAAACTTAGCTGTGAAATAAAAATAAAACCTAAGATAGATACAATGTAACTATTAGTTATATTGTAGCTAGCTTAGGTTTTATTTTATAGGTAAGTATTTAGTTTTAAATAGGACATATTTAGTTATTAATAGTAGGTTTTATTTAGATTTATTTTAATTATATTTAAGTTAGGGGGTGTTAGGGTTAGGTTTAGGGGTTAATAGGTTTATTATAGCGGCGGAGTGTGCGGAGGGCAGATTAGGGGTTAATTATATTTAAATAGTGTTTTTTATGTGGGAGGGCAGCGGTTTAGGGGTTAAAAAATGTATTCTAGTGGCGACGATGTCGGGGAGCGGCGAAATAGGGGTTAATAAAATTTTTAAGTGGCGGCAATGTGTGGAGCGGCAGATTAGAGGTTAATAATTTTATTTTAGTGTTTGTGATACGATAGGGCCTTGGTTTAGGGGTTAATAGGTAGTTTATGGGTGTTAGTGTACTTTTTAACACTTTAGTTATGAGTTTTATGGTACAGCTTTGTAACGTAAAACTCATAATTACTGACTTTACATGGCGGTACGAATCTTGTCGGTATAGGCTGTACCGTTCACTTTTTGGCCTCCCAGGCAAAACTCGTAATACCGGCGCTATGGAAGTCCCATTGAAAAAGGACTTTTTTAAAAGTGCGGTACTGACGTTGTGTGACTGCCAAAAAAGTGTGCGGTACAGCTATACCTGCAAGACTCGTAATAGCAGCGGTAGGGAAAAAGCAGCGTTATACTCATAACGCAAAACTCGTAATCTAGCTGATAGTGTGTGTATATGGGTTTTAATAAAACAAACATGGAAATGCATTGTATGTAATAAATTATATTTTCTAATATTTGTATTGCTCTGAAAGACATTTACTGTGATAAACTAAAGATAGCTGTGATAGATGAAGATCCTAATAAGTAAGAAATGCTGTCAGAACTCGCAGCCCTGTCCCCCTCTTGCATGGTGAGTGAGATATGGGAGCCTTATTCACTGCAGTATCTCCCCAAGTGTTGCCAGTGGTAACATTGTGCCCCTCTGCTTTGTTGTCTCAGGTAGGGGTTTATCACACCACCTTAAGGGCTTTTCTTTGCTATTTGGTGTAACTTTTAATGGAAAGTTTTGTTATTTTTATATTATCTAAAAGTTGTATCTCCTTAACTACCAGAAAGGGCTATAACCTTTCTGGTAACCAAAGGCATTAACTTTTTTTATGCTTTAGCAAGACACGTATAAGTTACTAATATAAATTACGTTTACACATTTGTGTGTGTGTTTATGCTGTTGTGTGTGTGTGCATGCTTTTGTGTGTGTGTGCATGCTTTTGTGTGTGTGTGTGTGTGTGTGCATGTGTATGCTTTAGTGTGTGTGTGTATACATGCTTTTGTGTGTGTGCATGCTTTAGTGTGTGTGTGTGCATGTGTATGCTTTAGTGTGTGTGTGTGTGTGTGTGTGCATGCTTTAGTGTGTGTGTTTGTGTGTGTGCATGCTTTAGTGTGTGTGTGTGTGTGCATGCTTTTGTGTGTGTGTGCATGCTTTTGTGTGTGTGTGCATGTGTATACTTTAGTGTGTGTGTGCTTTAGTGTGTGTGTGCATGTGTATGCTTTAGTGTGTGTGTGTGTGTGTGCATGCTTTAGTGTGTGTATGTGAATGCTTTAGTGTGTGTGTGTGCATGCTTTAGTTTGTGTGTGTGCATGCTTTTGTGTGTGTGTGTATGTGTGTGTATGCTTTAGTGTGTGTGTGTATGTGCATGCTTTAGTGTGTATCTGTGTGAATGCTTTAGTGTGTGTGTGTGTGTGTGTCTGTGTGAATGCTTTAGTGTGTGTCTGTGTGAATGCTTTAGTGTGTGTGTATGTGTGCATGCTTTTGTGTGTGTGCATGCTTTTGTGTGTGTGTGTGTGTGTGTATGCTTTTGTGTGTGTATGCATGCTTTTGTGTGTGTGGGTGTGCATGCTTTTGTGTGTGTGGGTGTGGATGCTTTTGTGAGTGTGCATGCTTTTGTGTGTGTGTGTGCATAATTTTGTGTGTGTGTGTGCATGCTTTTGTGTGTGTGGGTGTGGGTGTGAATGCTTTAGTGTGTGTCTGTGTGAATGCTTTAGTGTGTGTGTGTGTGTGTGTGTGTGTGTGCATGCTTGTGTGTATGCATGCCTTAGTGTTTGTGTGTGCATGCTTTAGTGTGTGTGCATACTTTTGTGTGTGTGTGTGTGTGTGCGCATGCTTTTGTGTGTGTACATGCTTGTGTGTGTGCGTGTGTGCATGCTTTAGTGTTTGTGTGTGCATGCTTTAGTGTGTGTGTGTGTGTGCATGCTTTAGTGTGTGTGTGCATACTTTTGTATGTGTGTGCATGCTTTTGTGTGTGTGCAAGCTTTTGTGTGTGTGTGCATGCTTTTGTGTGTGTGCATGCTTTTGCGTGTGTGTGTGTGCATGCTTTAGTGTGTGTGTGTGTGTCTGTGTGAATGCTTTAGTGTGTGTCTGTGTGAATGCTTTAGTGTGTGTGTGTGCATGCTTTAGTGTGCATGTGTGCATGCTTTAGTGTGTGTGTGTGTGCATGCTTTAGTGTGTGTGTGTGCATGCTTTACTGTGTGTGTGTGTGCATGCTTTTGTGTGTGTGTGCTTTTGTGTGTGTGTGCTTTTGTGTGTGTGTGTGTGTGCATTATTTTGTGTGTGTGCATTCTTTTGTGTGTGTGCATTCTTTTTATGTGTGTTTCTTGTACTGGGCCATTGCAGCGGTTGCTGGTTTCGATGGACTGGCACACTATTTGGATGACTTCTTGCTCGTAGGGCATGCAGGGTCTGCTGAATGCTCTTTCTTGATGAAGGTCACTAGACTCCTGCTGGCCAGAATGGGAGTCCCTTTTGCTGAAGACAAGACCCAGGGTCCTTGTACGTGCCTCACTTTTCTGGGCATTGAAATCGACAGTGTCATTTGCCGCTAGATAAAATTGCCCGCATGTTGGGGGCTGTAAGGTCCATGAAATCGGAGCCTTACGGGTCCATAAAGGACCTTCAGACCCTATTGGGCCTCCTGAATTTTGCCGGCAGGATTATTCATATGGGTAGGATTTTCCTTCGATGGCTCAAATGGCAGTTGTGCAGGGAGCGGTCCCAAACGCGCAGGTTTCGCGTGTCAACTGAAATGGTGGATGACCTCGCTGTATGGGAACATTTTTTATGATCCATTTTAATGGTATCTGCCTGTGGCGGAAGGCTGTTCCTTCCAACTCTGTGATTCAATTGTTCACAGACGCGGCAGGGTCCCATGGGTAGGGTGCCTATTTGTCCGGTCAATGGAGCGCTGTCCCGTGGCCTCAGTCATGGGTTGACGGGAGGCTGGTTTGGAATCTGTGCCTTTTGGAGCTTTTCCCCATGATAGTGGCCCTCGAGCTTTGGGGCGAACAGCTCCAAGACTGCAAAGTGGTATTCTGGACAGATAACATGAGCGTCGTTTTTGCTATTAACAAACTCACATCTGGGTATCCTCCGGTGGTGCTATACTTAAGGCTGCTGGTGCTGAGGTGTCTGCACCTGAACATTGTGCTATGCATGTCCCTGGTGTCCAGAATAGGATTGCAGATGCACTTTCCTGTTTTCAATGGGAAGCCTTCTACGCGTTAGTTCCTCAAGCAGATACTAACGGATCCCTTTGTCCTGATTATCGATGGCAGGTAGCGCTGGATGGGGACCTTTGATCGGGATGATCCATTCTATGCTTGCCCCTTCTACCTGGAACACTTATGTGAAGCACTGGACTGAGTGGATCACTTTATGTGATAGTATGGGCTGACCACCTTGTGATGGAAACCAGTGGGGTCTTCTGGAGTGGATCATCGAGCTTAAAGGTAATGGGGTATCTAAAGGAGCGGTCGGTTCTCGACTGACCGCCGTCTCCTTCTTCTGTAAACTATATGGCCTCGCTGACTCTTCAAAGACCTTCCTGGTTAGAAAGGTATTGAGGGGTTGGGGGCGTATGGTGCCCAGAACAAAGGACATTAGAGAACCCATCACTATCGAGCAATTGGTTGTCATTAGAGAACCCATCACTATCGAGCAATTGGTTGTCCTGTGTCAAGCTTTGCCTGTAGTGTGTTCGTCTACCTACGAGGCTATCCTGTTCTTAGCAGCATTCAAGTTGGCTTTTCACGGGGCACTCAGGGTCAGGAAATTAGTCCCCCCTCGAGGAACAAGCCTGGTGGTCTTCAGGTCTCTCATGTCAAGAACGACAAGTCATTTATTCTTGCATTTCTTCCCAGATCGAAGACCGACCAAGAAGAGAAAGGAGTTTGAAAGTCTTTACCGGCCCAAGGGGGCTCAGCATGTTGCCCAGTCAGGCTCCTTAGGACATACATGGACCTGCGTCCGGAGGGTCTATCACAATTCCTTGTTCATGGGGATGGTTCCCCGTTGACAAGATTCCATTTCCGGAGAGTCCTGGGCTGGGCGGCATCTAGAGTGGGCCTTGACCCGAGGGTCATTGCTTCTCACTCATTCAGGGTTGGAGCAGCTACCACCGCAGCGGGTTTGGGCTGATCTGCTGACCACATTAGATCACTGAGGAGATGGAGGTCTAAGAGATACCTGTTGTACGTTAGGCCTTTAACTGTGTGAATGTTTGTTTCAACTTGCGATGTTCCCTGTTTAACTGTTGTTTATTTGCAGGGCCGAGGGACAGTCCATTGAGAGTGTGGATCACGGGTCACTCCTACATCCATTGGGTGAAACTGAGGACGATCGCGAGACCTGATGGGCATCAGCTGGGGTTCCCTTCCTCTATGGTCACCATTAGATGGTTGGGGCATAGGGGTCTGACTTGGCAGGATCTGCCTGAGTTACTGCATGGGGCATTGCATAGGTGGGAGAAACCCCACGTTATGATCATTCATGCTGGGGGGAATGATATGGGGCTCTTACCGTGCAAGCAGCTCAGTGCGGTGATTCAGTCAGATCTGCGCACTTTTCAGATGTGGGTTCCCAATGCAAAGTTAGGGTGGTCCAACATCATCCCTAGAATTGAGTGGCGCCATATGCAGTCCCACAGGGCAGCCTTTCATGTCCGGAAGAAGCTTAATAGGGAAGTTAGGATCTTCCTAGGACAGTTAGGAGGTTTTGTTGTGGAACACGGGAACATCACAAAGTCTGAGAGGAGCCTCTACAGGAGGGACGGGGTGCACCTCTCTGAGACCGGCATTGACCTGTTCCTGTGTAATTTAAGGCGTGCTATTTTGTTACATCTATGAGGGTGGCGGCAAGAGCTGTGCCTGTTGGGCTGTCTCTTGTGGCAGTTGCCCCACACCCCAGTTTGCCATCAGAGGTAGAGTGACGGCTGCCAAGGGGAGCGTAGTCTCTGCAGGCGTGCACCTGGGGACCCTCCTTCATTCTGATGATGCCGGGAACTCCCTAAGCCTTCTGCGTGCAGCTAAGCACCGTTTGTGTAGGCATTCATGGGCACGGCCCATCTTCCTAGCAGGGGGTTGCCTACTCTCCTAGCTAGATTGCTGCCACCTGGTATATTTTTCTTACATGGGCAGATACATAGATGAATCCCTAAAAGGGATGTCACAGATTACAGGAGTACAAGAACAGTGGGACTATTTTAAAAATGCTATTTTAGATGCAACTAAACACTGTATTAGGCTTGTTTGTAAAAGTAAAAGAAAAAGAAAACCAATATGGTTTTCAAGAGAATTAGCACATGCAGTTAAGACAAAAAAGACAGTCTATAAAAAATGCAAACTCACTGGCTCAGAAGAGGATAAAGAAAAATGGAGAACCCATCAAAAGATGACAAAGCAGTTAATCAGAAAGGCTAAAGCTGATGCAGAAGAGAAAATAGCACAATCTGTAAAAAATGGTGACAAAACCTTCTTTAGATATATCAGTGAAAAGAGAAAAACTAACAGAGGGATAGTTAGACTCAAGAATGAGGATAGAGTAGTGGAAGAAGATAAACAAATAGCAAACTGTTTAAATGATTGCTTTTGTTCAGTCTTTACAACAGATGGTAAAGATAGTGAGATTCTATTAAGGGATGTTACTGTAAATAATGTGAGTAGTACTTTTCTTTTTACAGAGGAAGAGGTTTCAAGGGCTTTATCAAAAATAAAAGTTAATAAGTCTGTGGGTCCAGATAATATTCATCCAAGGGTTCTAAGAGAACTTCGATCCGTAATAGCTACTCCATTAGCTGATTTATTTAATCAGTCACTTCTAACAGGAGTTGTTCCAAAAGACTGGAAAATTGCCAATGTAGTCCCTCTTCATAAAAAGGGTAGTAGGGAAGATTCTGCTAACTATAGGCCAGTCACTTTGACCTCAATTGCAGGGAAATTAATGGAAACTCTCTTAAAGGAAATACTTGTATCTTTCATTCAGACAAACAACTTAGAAGACAAAGGACAGCGTGGTTTCACTGCTGGAAGATCATGCCTGACTAATCTAATTGATTTCTTTGAGCATGTAACTAAAATAATAGACCAGGGAGGAGCCATAGATGTTGCATATCTAGACTTTAGCAAAGCATTTGACACTGTCCCACACAACAAACTTATTCACAAAATGTATTACCGAAATTTTCAGCCAGTTACTTCCGGCGGAAGCGGTCACGTGAGCAGTCGCACTGAACAGCAGCTGCAAGGGAGAAACAACTAAACAGCCAAGCTCCAGGTGTTGCTTCTCTAGGTGGGATTGTAGATACGCCGAGACCCGACAACAAGGAGAGATACCCAGAGCGTGGAGTGAGACCGGAGGGCGCAAAGGGGTGCGCACACCGCTACCAACCAGCAGCACTCCTAGCCAAAGTACCCACACGGACAACGTGGGCAGAAACCAAAGGAGTATCACTTGGCTTGGTCTAGCCATCCGGACACGCACAGGTGACCCTGAGTTACAGCAGCGGACTGGATCCTGCTGGGCACCGTAGAAAACCGCCGTCAAGCACAAGAAACATCCGGGTCAGCGGTGCAGGTACACTGCTGCAGGCAGAAGGGACAGCCTTGCAATTTGGACTTTGGAAGCTGGGGCAAGAAAGAAACAGATAAGTACCCTCTTTTACTTTGACTTATTTTGTGAAACAAAGGACAGCAGGCAGAGGCAGGGAAAAGCCGGTATCCTAAGCCTGTGAAGGGGTAATAAACAGAGGTAAACTGGGTGCATAATCCTTTGGTGTAAAAGAAAAAAAAAAAAGGGGATTACCTGCTATAAGTAGGGCCCAGGGTCCGCAGCACGCTGTTAAATGAATAATTAATTAAAACCCTGGTATGTAAGCCTGAGCAAGGCTACTAGAAAACTAAGTGATACCATGCTTTGAAGGACTATTCCATAAAATAATACTCTGTCCTGCATTCACAGCTTTCACTGGACATTTTATATTACAGCTGCAACAATCCTAAATAAGATAGAAAAGAGGGTATGTTAATATCTATTGAAAAATAAAAATATTTTGCCCCGGTTACTGTCTACCTAGTCATCTCATACTGGAGATAGCCCTCATTAAAGTCAGAGGGGAGGGTGAGAGTAATCAGGACTACACCAACATACATCAGGTGTGACGTATTTAATATGGATATTTGAGTATAGCCTGCTACTGGAATGGCCCGGGTTCTTTTATCAAGCTCTGTTGCCCATATAAACATTTAAGCAAGATAAAACTTTTGGCTATTTAAACAGAAAAGGCCTGGGAACACGTCAAAAGGAATCCTAATAAAGGGATGAATTAGCATTCAATTTTTGTGGAACTGATCAGCTACATGTCTGCTAAAATCCCAAAAGGAATATAAGTGGCCTAGCTGAACTGGGAGCTGAGATAAGGAAATTAAGGAAACATTTTGGAGGGGCTAAATGTACTCTGGTTAAAATTAATTAACTCCAATGTGGAAATCATATTAAAAAGGTCGCCTGAAGGAGGAAAGAAAGAGAAAAACTAAGTCTATATTACTCAAATAGAAGTTATAACGAATGATATTAAGTTTAACAAAGTATTATGCCGCCTGAGAAATTGTTATTCCTCTCTCTACACTGATTAGTCTGTTTCTCCTTTTTTTTACATAGAATCAATGTATTTGACTTACAGAAGACATGGTTAAAATCTGGTTAAAGTAATATAAAAAGATAAGGTTAAAATGTGGTTAATGCTGGCTATTGTATTGCAAATACTGTAGAGTGCAAGGTATAAAAGGTTGAAATAGGCTATCCTGCCTTTTTTTCTGTTTTTCTTTCTTTTCTTCTTTGCAGCTTCTTTCAAAGGCTCTTTTTTGAAATTTATAGTAACATAAGGATAAAAAGGGTACTGATAGTGGTTGTTAAAAAAAAAAAAATTTCTTTTTTTTTTTTTTAACAGATATATACATTATCTCTGCAAAATATTGTTCTTGGTTAAATAGGGCGGCAAATAAAGTTAATATTCAGGGCCTTAATCGGCTCAGAAGCACTGTATGTGGAAAATAGATAATGGGCATAGGACAAGACTTTATATAAAGTGGAAGCTATAAGGCCTCTTGTTAAACTATATCTGACTAATCTTGTTCACTTTCTGTGTCTTTTTTTTTTTAAACAATTTATCCTAACAATAGCATTCGTTGGCCTTAAGTTTGATTTGGGGTTTCTCTCTAACATTGAAATTGAGCATGTAATATGAATAGGCATCAGAATATACAGTAAGAATCATTTGTTTTTGTTTTTTTGTTTTTTCCCTCACAGAGTATTCACAGTATACATAGGGGGTTTTATTTTTTTGGTTTTTTTTTTTTATCTCTCCCTCTCTTATTTTGGAGGGTGAGTGTAAACTAACTATAGGGTGGCACACATCTAAATATATTTACTCTTCACAGAATCACATGATTTAATATATATATATATATATATATATATATACACACACACAGTTATATGGAGAGATATATAACTAAAAATAAATCTAAATCACCTAACATGATGTCTAGAAATAGGAATCAGGATAAGAAAGGTAATAAGTCTACTTTAGAGACCCCTGAAGGGTCAGAGGAAATCACTTCACAGAGCACGAATAATGAAGAATTAATTAGGCAACTTAATGCACTTTTCTCTCCAAAATTTGATTTGATTCAAAGCAGTATAAATGAGCTATCCAATGAAGTTAAACATTTTGCAACTAGAATCACTCATGTAGAACAGAGAGTATCAGATATAGAGGATAGGGAGATACAAAGAGATCAAACGACCCAAAATATGTCAGTTCAGGTAGAAGCAATCAAAGCAAAACTCGAGGACCTCGAAAAAACCGTACTAGACGAATAACATCAGGGTTAATAGGCCTTACAGAAAGGATTACAGATAGAGAACTAAAAGAATTGCGGAGAGTGATCTGCTACACCTTTTTAAAAAATCGATTAAACATGAGATTACAATGAAGGTGGAAAGAATCCACAGAGTAGGCCCTGTAAGGAAGGCAGTAAATGGGGATCAGATAAATAGAGCAATTATTATGAAAGTACTACATTTCCAAGATAAAATTCAGATATTCAACGCATATAGGCCTAGATTTGGAGGTTCGGCGGTAAAAGGGCTGTTAACCGCTCCCGCGGGCTTTTTTCTGGCCGCACCATAATTTAACTCTGGTATCGAGAGTTTAAAACAAATGCTGTGTTAGGCTCCAAAAAAGGAGCCGGTAGAGCATTTTTACCGCAAATGCAACTCTCGAGTACCAGAGTTGCTTACGGACGCGGCCGGCCTCAAAAACCGTGCTCGTGCACGATTCCCCCATAGGAAAACAATGGGGCTGGTTTGAGCTGAAAAAAAAACCTACCAACACCTGCAAAAAAGCAGCGTTCAGCTCATAACGCAGCCCCATTGTTTCCTATGGGGAAACACTTCCTACGTCTGCACCTAACACACCTAACATGTACCCCCCGAGTCTAAACACCCCTAACCCTTACACCTTATTAACCCCCTATTCTGCCGCCCCCGCTATCGCTGACTCTGTATATTATTTTTAACCCTAATCTGCCGCTCCGTAAACCGCCGCAAACCTACGTTATCCCTATGTTCCCCTATCTGCCTGCCCTAACATCGCCGACCCCCTATGTTTATATTTATTAACCCCTAATCTGCCCCCCCACAACGTCGCCGACACCTACTACACTTATTAACCCCTAATCTGCCGAGCGGACCTGAGCGCTACTATAATAAAGTTATTAACCCCTAATCCGCCTCACTAACCCTATCATAATAGTATTAACCCCTAATCTGCCCTCCCTAACATCGCCGACACCTACCTTCAATTATTAACCCCTAATCTTCCGATCGGAGCTCACCGCTATTCTAATAAATGTATTAAACCCCTAAAGCTAAGTCTAACCTAACACTAACACCCCCCTAAGTTAAATATAATTTTTATCTAACTAAATAAATTAACTCTTATTAAATAAATTATTCCTATTTAAAGCTAAATACTTACCTGTAAAATAAACCCTAATATAGCTACAATATAAATTATAATTATATTATAGCTATTTTAGGATTAATATTTATTTTACAGGCAACGTTGTAATTATTTTAACCAGGTACAATAGCTATTAAATAGTTAAGAACTATTTAATAGTTACCTAGTTAAAATAATAACAAATTTTACCTGTAAAATAAATCCTAACCTAAGATATAATTAACCCCTAACACTACCCTATCAATAAAATAATTAAATAAACTACCTACAATTACCTACAATTAACCTAACACTACACTATCAATAAATTAATTAAACACAATTCCTACAAATAAATACAATTAAATAAACTAGCTAAAGTACAAAAAATAAAAAAGAACTAAGTTACAGAAAATAAAAAAATATTTACAAACATAATAAAAATATTACAACAATTTTAAACTAATTACACCTACTCTAAGCCCCATAATAAAATAACAAAGCCCCCCAAAATAAAAAATTCCCTACCCTATTCTAAATTAAAAAAGTTACAAGCTCTTTTACCTTACCAGCCCTGAACAGGGCCCTTTGCGGGGCATGCTCCAAGAATTTCAGCTCTTTTGCCTGTAAAAAAAAACATACAATACCCCCCCCCCAACATTACAACCCACCACCCACATACCCCTAATCTAACCCAAACCCCCCCTTAAATAAACCTAACACTAATCCCCTGAAGATCTTCCTACCTTGTCTTCACCATCCAGGTATCACCGATCCGTCCTGGCTCCAAGATCTTCATCCAACCCAAGCGGGGGTTGGCAATCCATATCCGGTGCTCCAAAGTCTTCCTCCTATCCGGCAAGAAGAGGACATCCGGACCGGCAAACATCTTCTCCAAGCGGCATCTTCGATCTTCTTCCATCCGGTGCGGAGCGGGTCCATCTTGAAGCAGGCGACGCGGATCCATCCTCTTCTTCCGATGGTCTCCCGACTAATGACCGGTTCCTTTAAGGGACGTCATCCAAGATGGCGTCCCTCGAATTCCGATTGGCTGATAGGATTCTATCAGCCAATCGGAATTAAGGTAGGAATTTTCTGATTGGCCTGATGGAATCAGCCAATCAGAATCAAGTTCAATCCGATTGGCCGATCCCATCAGCCAATCGATTGAGCTTGAATTCTATTGGCTGATCGGGAAAAGCCTATAGAATGCGAGCTCAATCTGATTGGGCTGATTGGATCAGCCAATCGGATTGTACTTGATTCTGATTGGCTGATTCCATCAGCCAATCAGAAAATTCCTACCTTAATTCCGATTGGCTGATAGAATCCTATCAGCCAATCGGAATTCGAGGGACGCCATCTTGGATGACGTCCCTTAAAGGAGAAACCGTTCATTAGTCGGGAGACATCGGAAGAAGAGGATGGATCCGCGTCGCCTGCTTCAAGATGGACCCGCTCCGCACCGGATGGAAGAAGATCGAAGATGCCGCTTGGAGAAGATGTTTGCCGGTCCCGGATGTCCTCTTCTTGCCGGATAGGAGGAAGACTTTGGAGCACCGGATTATGGATCGCCAACCCCCCGCTTGGGTTGGATGAAGATCTTGGAGCCAGGACGGATCGGTATACCTGGATGGTGAAGACAAGGTAGGAAGATCTTCAGGGGATTAGTGTTAGGTTTATTTAAGGGGGTTTTGGGTTTAGATTAGGGGTATGAGGGTGGTGGGTTGTAATGTTGGGGGGGGGTATTGTATGTTTTTTTTTTCAGGCAAAAGAGCTGAAATTCTTGGGGCATGCCCCGCAAAGGGCCCTGTTCAGGGTCTGGTAAGGTAAAAGAGCTTGTAACTTTTTTAATTTAGAATAGGGTAGGGAATTTTTATTTTGGGGGGCTTTGTTATTTTATTAGGGGGCTTAGAGTAGGTGTAATTAGTTTAAAATTGTTGTAATATTTTTATTATGTTTGTAAATATTTTTTTATTTTCTGTAACTTAGTTCTTTTTTATTTTTTGTACTTTAGCTAGTTTATTTAATTGTATTTATTTGTAGGAATTGTGTTTAATTAATTTATTGATAGTGTAGTGTTAGGTTAATTGTAGGTAATTGTAGGTAGTTTATTTAATTATTTTATTTATAGGGTAGTGTTAGGTTTAATTATATCTTAGGATTAATATTTATTTTACAGGTAAATTTGTTATTATTTTAACTAGGTAACTATTAAATAGTTCTTAACTATTTAATAGCTATTGTACCTGGTTAAAATAATTACAAAGTTGCCTGTAAAATAAATATTAATCCTAAATAGCTATAATATAATTATAATTTATATTGTAGCTATATTAGGATTTATTTTACAGGTAAGTATTTAGCTTTAAATAGGAATAAGTTATTTAATAAGAGTTAATTAATTTCGTTAGATAAAACCTATATTTAACTTAGGGGGGTGTTAGTGTTAGGGTTAGACTTAGCTTTAGGGGTTAATACATTTATTAGAATAGCGGTGAGCTCCGGTCGGCAGATTAGGGGTTAATAATTGAAGTTAGGTGTCGGGGACGTTGAGGGGGGCAGATTAGGGGTTAATAAATATAATATAGGGGTCGGCGATGTTAGGGGTATCAGATTAGGGGTACATAGGGATAACGTAGGTGGCGGCGATTTGCGGTCGGAAGATTAGGGGTTAATTATTTTAAGTAGCTTGCGGCGACGTTGTGTGGGGCAGTTAGGGGTTAATAAATATAATATAGGGGTCGGCGGGGTTAGGGCAGCAGATTAGGGGGTACATAAGGATAACGTAGGTGGCGGTCGGCAGATTTGGGGTTAAAAATTTTAATCGAGGTGGCGGCGATGTGGGGGGGACCTCGGTTTTAGGGGTACATAGGTAGTTTATGGGTGTTAGTGTACTTTAGGGTACAGTAGTTAAGAGCTTTATAAACCGGCGTTAGCCAGAAAGCTCTTAACTCCTGCTATTTTCAGGCGGCTGGAATTTTGTCGTTAGAATTCTAACGCTCACTGCAGAAACGACTCTAAATACCAGCGTTAGGAAGATCCCATTGAAAAGATAGGCTACGCAAATGGCGTTAGGGGGATCTGCGGTATGGAAAAGTCGCGGGCTGAAAAGTGAGCGTTAGACCCTTTCCTGACTGACTCCAAATACCAGCGGGCCGGCCAAAACCAGCGTTAGGAGCCTCTAACGCTGGTTTTGACGGCTACCGCCGAACTTAAATCTAGGCCATAGAAAATTAAACAATGACATTAATATTTGAAGGGAAAAAAATTATTACTGTTTAATGATTACTCAATTAAACCTCTAATAAAGGCGCACTTTAGCACCATTATGTACGAAACCTTATACAGGAAGGATGGAAAGCCAGATTATTATACCCAGCCAAAAATAAATGTACAAACGAAGGAAGGAAATAAATTATTTACAGAAGAAGCGGAAGTCAAATACTTTTTAGAGAAAAATAAAGATGCAGGAATTTTAACACAGAACAGAGGGAAAATAAACTAAGGGAATTCTCAGGAAAGAATAAGTAGAAGATGCTCCTTATTGCATGTCTACTATGGTAGGTTGCTTTTAATTATTTTATTAGGGAGAAGTCTAGAGTATAAGGTGTTGATTGTACTTAGCAAAGATGTAAAATAAAATGTCCCTCAAAATATATCATGGAATATAGGTGGAATCACATCCCCTATTAAAAGAAAAGCCACACTGAAACATGCGAAAGAAACTAGGTGCCCCAGATAGTCTTTCTTCAAGAAACGCACCTCTAAAACAGGAGGAAGCAATTAAATTAAAGGGGGGCTGGATAAAAGAAGTAATTTTCACACCATGCTGTAAGAGGAAAAAGGGAGTTGCAATTTTATTTAGTAAAACCCTAGAATATACTATTAATAAAACTATTATAGACCCAGATGAAAGGTTTATTATTTTAGCAGTTAGAGTTAAGGAGAGAGAATATATCTTAATGTAATCTATATGGCCCCAATACTGAAGAAGCCAGGTTTTTGGATAAAGATAAGGGATCATCTACTTACACAGGCAGATAAACCACTGATAGTGGGTGGGGATTTAATCTTACACCTATTTAACTTTGGATAGGCAGAGAGAAATAGGAGAAGTTAATTTTAAGGGTATAAGAAGCAAGGGGAATATTCGAGCCAAAAGGAAAAGGGAAAGTATTATATTAAAAAACCTGAGGAAGGACCTGAATATTCAAGATATATGGAGAATACTTAACCCTGTGGGCAGGGAATTCAACATGTCTCTCAAGGGCAACACACTCATTGTCTAGAATAGATTTTTTTTCTGATAATCATAGGAGACTAGTTAATGTACTCAAGGAACTAGTATCGAACAGATTTACTTTGTCAGACCATGCGCCTATAAGCATCACTCTTAACACAGCGCCATTAAAACAACCTGGAACTTTTTCTTTCCAAAATATTTGTTAAATAATCCTAAATTCACAAATTTCCTAAAAGAAAAATGAGAAGAGACTATGAGAGATTCAATATTGATTATAGAAATAAACCCAATATGTATTGGAACCACGGCTAAAGCAGTGCTCCGGGGAGATATTATCTCCATTGTAGCGAACCTTGAAGAAAGAAATCAAAAATTTTGAATCAGCAAATAAATAAAACTTTAAGTAACACTTATAACAAAATTCCTTGGACATGAGGTCCAAGGCCAACTTGGGAGAAATACCATCAGGGCAAAGCAGAATAGAGATAACTTCTTGCTGGAGAATGAAGTTAAAGATAATATGAGGAGGTGCTCCAAATTTTATAGATTTGGCAACAGAGCGGGCAGGTTTCTGGCACAAATAGTTAATTCCCCAAAAAATGCAACATTTATCTCTAAAATAAAAGTGGGGGATAAGGAGATAAGTGATCTCAAAGAAATAAAAGATCTATTTCATGATTATTTTGCTACACTGTATGCACCATTTACTGTAGATGAAGAAAAAAAAAACAGTTTTGGGAATCAGTAGAAGTTCCAAAAATTGAGTTAGAGCAATTAAACAAACTAAATGAAAAAATATCAGAGGAAGAGGTATCACAGACAATTAAAAATCTTGCTAATAGTAAGGCTGCTGGTCCTGATGGACTACCATCAGAATTTTATAAAATATTGTTAGACGAAGTCACACCTTCATTAACTCTACTTCTTAATAAATTTTGGTCAGGCCATCTTGTGCCATCTAAAGATTTTAATGAATCTATAATAATTATTATTCCAAAACCAGGGAAAGATCCACATGCGCTAGAATCATATAGACCAATCTCACTCTTGAATATTGATTATAAAATAATAACAAGTATTATAGCTAAAAGACTTCAGTCAATATTAGAAGGAATAGTTCATCAGGACCAAACAGGCTTTATGAAAGGCCGATCTTCTAATGTAAATTTGCGGAAACTATATTTAACAATAGCAGATGTGTGGTACAATAAGAAATATAATAAGGTAAGAAGTGATATAGATCTTTCAGTAATTGCACTAGACGCACACAAAGCCTTCGACTCAATAGTTTGGGATCACATATTTACAACATTAAAAAAATTTGGGTTCTCTGGAAATTGCTATAACATGATTGAATTACTATATAAAAAATCCCAAGCGTCCTTAATTATAAATAAAAACAAAACAGCGTGCTTCCCACTTCTAAGAGGGACACGGCAGGGGTGTCCCTTATCTCCCTTAATTTTTAATCTTGCCATGGAACCACTACTTAAAATTCTCAGAACAAAGATACCAGGAATACACATTCAGAATAAAGAGATTAAAATGGCAGCCTATGCAGATGACCTTTTAATTTTTACAGAACAATCTGTAAAAAAATTTAAGTCAATCTGTCAAATAGTAGAGCATTTCGGAACATTCTCTGGCTATAAGATTAATAAAAATAAATCAGAGGTATTATGGCTACACAAGAATAAAGACTCAGATATGCATACCTTCCAAAGAAATAAAAACAGTCATTGATTTATCTTGGGTTAAAATTTTCAGAAGACCCGGAAGCGATATATAGGTTAAATGTAAAGGAAGCAGTGAGGAAATTTACTGATACCCTTAAAAAATGGGAAACTCTCCCTTTATCGCTATATGGCAAAATTAATTTAGTAAAAATGATAGCATTACCTAGGTTACTTTATATATTTCAAAATATCCCCCTGTTACTGAAAAACCTAGAAAAGAAGAAAATAAATTCAGCTATTAAATCACTGCTATGGGGTAAAAAGAAAGTGAGATTAAGTTACAGGAAATTAACATTATCAAAAAAATCACTGGGAATGGCCCTTCCGGACATAGGGCTATATAATTTAGTAACAACAGGGAAAATAGCGATAGACTGGCTATTAGAGATAGGACGTTTTTTGAAAACCAGTTAAGTAAACCTTTCTATTTGAAAAATATATTGCACTTAGAAATTAAAAAACTTCCCCTTTATTTTAGAAGAATAGGTGTGTTGAAGGACTCAATAATTGCATGGCACAAAATTTGCAGTAAATTAAATTTGAAATTTGCAGTCTCTAAATACCTCACAATTAAAGGAAATCAAGATTTTCAATTGGGGTTCTTAACAGACTCTGGCTTAAGATGGGAGGAGCATGGCCTAACTAAAGTGTCACAAATGATAAATAGAGATCAGACTACCCCGAAGGTGATAGATTTTGAGAGGCTGCAAGCTCAGTTTCCATGTAGTAATAAGTATTACTTTGAGTATATACAATTAAGAGACTACTGCCTGAAACTTATAAGCTTATATGGGAAGGACTGGGATTATATACCTCTTCTCCCAGTTTTTGGTGCATATAAAAATAAGAAATATTCTATCTCACTTTTATATAATATCTTAAAACAGACAGAATATGAGGATCAAATGCTTAAACTTACACTAAAATGGAAGGAAATGTACTTCCCCCAATTGACATCAGAAATTATTGTAAAAAGCATAAGGGTAGTAGAAAAAGCTACATTAGCAATGACCCTGAGGGAGCAACACATTAAAATAATATGGATGACATATATCACTCCAGAAGTAATGTCTAAATGGGGGAAAGATCATAAAAAAATTAAATGCCCGAAATGTAGTATGGAGAAAGCCAACTTGATTCATTGTCTGTGGGAGTGCCCAAAAATACAAAGATTTTGGAGAATGGTTTCATTCTGGGCCAATAAAATTTGTAATATTCAGATGACACTTCAAGCAGAACATGTTATATTTTTAAACCTAAAGAGAGATGAAATCACACAGTGTAAAATATTCTTTGCAATGCTTATTTTATTAAGTAGAAACTTGATCCTGAAAGAGTGGAAAAGTATACGTGCACCTTCATTAAAAACAGTGAAAAACATAGTACAAAAACAATTTGTGATTGAACAAAATGATATTTGGTTTAATGTTGAAATAAATGTTAGAAAGTTTTTTGAAAAATGGAAACCCTGGATTAAGAATCAGGATAACGATATTCAGAGGGAACTTATCTCAAGGTTCGAAAATACTCTGTATATAATGGAAAATAGGCTTAGAGAGGAATGGATATGAGTTAAAGGTAGTAATTAGGTAAGATACTTTCCAGTGGACCTTATTCTTTTTTTTCTCTCTCTTTTTTTTTTTCCCTTTGTTTTGTTTCTTTCTTCCTTTTCTTTTTGGATTTTCTTTCCTCCTGTACTTTATGAAAAGTGATGGTAAAATGATGGAAAATTTGACATTATTGGGATGTATCTGACTGTTTTTTTTGTCTGTTTTTTTTTTTTTTTTTTTTGTATGCCGAATTGCAAGTAAAAAAATTTTCAGCCACAAAATGTATTACCTTGGAATAGATGCTAAGATTGTTAAGTGGGTAGAATGCTGGCTAAAAGATAGACAACAGAGGGTTTCAATTAATGGAGTATATTCAAATAGGCATCAGTTACTAGTGGTGTTCCCCAAGGGTCAGTTCTTGGGCCTGTTTTGTTTAACATGTTCATAAGTGATATTGGAAGTGGGCTTAAGGGGAAGGTTTGCTTGTTTGCTGATGATACAAAAATTTGTAACAGGGTAGATGTTCCAGGAGGAGTTGATCAAATGAACTGTGATATTAATAAACTAGAGGACTGGTCAAATAAATGGGATCTGAAATGTAATATTACCAAGAGCAAAATTATGCATATAGGATCCAAAAACCCAAAGGCCAATTATAGTCTCAATGGTACATTACTGACTGTAATTAAATGTCAGGGTACACTAGAATCAAGAATCTAAGAAATATATGAGCTTACCAAGCTAGAGCGGAGGAGACACAGGCCAAATCCGGAGAGCGAGCAGGGCTTCAGGCCTGCTGCTTGAGGCAGAGAGACGCAGCTGGCGATGACGTCACCGCGTTCCGGTACTGAGCACAGAAGACTGTCAGACAGGAAGAGCGGAAGGCTCACAGGAGAGAGAAAGTCCGGCAGAGGAGATGTTAAGTCCTTTGGAGGCTAAAATAGAAGGTAAAAGTACAGAGTATCCTTAGATAGGTTTAGGAAAGCACACACAAAAGGATATTGAATCCACTTGGAAATACTTGAACTGGAGAAATATGAACAGCGTTCACAAATGGCAAAGGCTCACAGACGATGAGATAGGAATCTGCAATACTAAGCAATGAGATGTAGCAAGGAGGAGCCTTAAATAGGGAGAGGAGTGGGGTTGCTGCAGGTCTTAAAGGCACAGTAAATGGCAGAGATAGTGAAGTAGGAGCGTGATACCTGACATTAAAGAATAAAGAGATTTGGGAATTATTATTTCAGATGATTTAAAATTTGGTACACAATGCAGCAGTGCAGCCAGCAAGGCCAGTCAAATGCTTGGTTGCATTGGAAAAAGTTTTAGTAGCAGAAATAGCAAGGTTCTTATGCCACTTTACAGATCATTAGTTAGACCAAATCTGGAATACTGTGTACAGTTCTGGAGACCATATCTTCAGAAAGATATAAATAAACTAGAAGCTGTCCAAAGGAGGGCTACTAAAATGGTACATGGTCTAAAATATAAAACGTAAGTAGTAAGAGTATGGAGGTTATGTCAAACACCTTTTTGACAGGTGACACCTTTTCTCCTCCCCTATTCCCGCCCCTTTTCACTCCCACTTTCACGCCCCTTTTTAATATCAATTTGATATAAAATTGATATAAAAAGGTGATTTTGATATAAATTTTATATTAAATTGATATAAAATTGATATAAAAATTGATATAAAAAAGGTGATTTTGATATAATTTTTATATTAAATTGATATTAAAAAAGTGTTTTTAATATCAATTGGATATCCAATTGATATGTATATTTATTAGGATTAAAAGGTTTTAAGAGGTGTATTGTTGATACTTTGATTTATAAAAGATAAATGTTATTTAATTCTAAAAGTTGTAAATTACACTTTGATATTGTATTCTATTAAGCTTAAGGTTTCTCTATAATGTTCAACAGGTTTAATAAGACATGTCAGGACTTGCTATGAAAAGGATATAAAATGTAATAGGATTAAAAGGGGTATAAGAGTACATAAGAGTGTATAAAACTCAATTGTTTTGATATTTTCTTTTATTAGGAGGCTATAAAAAAAGGGGGGGGATAAAATATAATTTTGATAATGTTTGTTAACATTTGTTATAAGATTTCTGTGAAACAAATCATTTAATTCAGCATTGCACATTTTCATATCTTCTCTGTCTTCATGCCAGCACATTGTATGAACAAAATTCTCTGAATGCACAGTCTACTTATATGCTCTGACAAAATATTTATTTAAAAATAAAAAATGCTGACTTATCTAATACGTTATTTGTTAAATGATGACTAAGTATTTTGTTAAAAAATCATCATATTACTCTCAGATGTCATTTGAATTAACAAGCTATTTTAAAATACTGATACACATAATTTCTGTAAGACTAAGCATATCACATGGTTATCTAAAACTAAAGCAAACTGTCAAGGTTAGCCCAATGCAAATAACAAATCTCTTACCTTTTCCCTAAATATCTATAGCAAGATAATTTCATTAAAAATGTTATAAAATCTAGTTGAGTAAAATACTATTAACAGATTGTTTATATGCACACAGTTCATACAAGGTTAAACCATTGATCACAAAATAAACATTCAGAAACATAAGTTTACATAACCTTAAAGTGACTTTAAACTACACAAGATTAGCGTGTTATCTTTTTTTTAGTGACCTTAAACTCTTACCTAATTTTATGTAGCATGGTAATTTCATAAAAATGTTATAAATGTACTTGCTATTGATATTGTTTTTAATATCAAATTCATATCAGAATCCTTATACAACTTATAGATGGTTACACATTAACTTCAAATTTGGCCTTCTGGCTCATACAGTTTCAAAGTACAAGTGACTCAAAGTATAATGGAGCAGTTTCATCACGATGTTGCTTATCAACAACAGTATCCAACGGTAAGCTATGTTATTTTTTTATTTATATTTATAAAAAATGTTTAAAAAAAAACAGCCCTTTTATTGAAATATGTATATTAATTATGATTTAACAGTGAAATATTTCCTAACTTTATTAGGCTAGCAACATGCAACAGAGTTTTGAAGAATCTAAACTATTTATATTTTAAAAAAATGTTTCTAAATATTTTCTAGCCTTAGTTTAAAAACAAAAAAAAAAAAAATACTTCTAATTTTTTATTTTAGGCTAACAACATGCAAAAGAAGCAAATTCTCAATTATCTTTTTAAATTAACTTTATACCCACAAAACAAAAATAAACATTTATACATCACAAATACAAATAAGCATAATGCAAACATCTTAATAAAATTATTAATTCACCATATTATTTTATTTTGAACTCACATATCTGTACACAGCTGATGAAGCAATTTAAAACAAATACAGATACACAAATACAATATTTTTTAAAACATTGTGCATTTACTACCTCTGACCACATTTCTGTAACAACAACATAATTTCGTCTTTACATATCGCTGTGTTAAGTAAAACGGTGGGGGTGGGTGAGGGTGGTTGTGGGCGTGAAACTTAAAAATCGCTGTCCCTTATCTTTTGGTGTGAGTATATAAGTTATGCTATTCATTCTAAACTGTCTTTTATAATAATTAATTCTAAATTTTTAAACTAAGTAATGTTATCTTAGCTTAATAAAAAAATAAATACATCTCTTATAGAAATATTTTTTTCTATCTTATTTTAAAAACCTCTCTTTTTACCACCCCTGCTTGGATGACAATATGTGTACCAACAAACTCTTTTATACTTTTTATTGTAAAGTGTTACACTAAGTAATTAAGCTTAACTTATATTAATGAAACTAATGTTACCATCAGTTTACACAGTTTACAACAGCAATGTGTTTTCATTGTGACCACTTAATATAGCTAGTGATTTTTAACCTCTCATACTAATAATATATCACTTAATGCACTTGTTGGCTATATCAGATGAGTCTATTTTCATCTTGTTTACTAAGGACAAACTTTTATTTCCAGAAAACACATTTTGGCTATCTTCTCTCTCAAAACACGTCCACTCCCTTACTATTTCCCATTCCCCATTCATCAACCATATAAATAGTTGATTTAAACAGTATGGGCTGTTTTATGAAGCTGGGGATGCAGCTTTGGACCTTTGTGACCCTGCAACATCTAGTTAAGAAGCAAAAGTCTTAAGAAACTGCACATGAACAAAGTTACCAGGCAATGAAAGCTGACCACCCATGCTAGCAACCAGTAAACTCTCTTAATTATAACTAGACTTAACCCCAGCTCTACAGAATTCTGCAATACTATACAAACTATAATAATAATCCTTCTCAGGAGCCACCATTCATGGTTAAAACAATAGATTAGGACTCTGTATGTTAAAAGTGTAGGACATTTTACCTAACATATAAAGGAAAATATAAACAACTTATTTAGTTAAAATCTGCATAGACGTTTACCCCAAATTATTTGAGTTATCTAGGATTTG
This sequence comes from Bombina bombina, assembly GCF_027579735.1. Taxonomy (NCBI): domain Eukaryota; kingdom Metazoa; phylum Chordata; class Amphibia; order Anura; family Bombinatoridae; genus Bombina; species Bombina bombina. The sequence goes on along the minus strand of NC_069502.1, from coordinate 46,934,558 downwards.
TTATGTTTGTTAAGTTTTCAAAAAGACAGACTTGTTTAAACTTCAGAGTTGCAAACACATTTATTAGCAAATTATAAGATTGAGTGCAAATTATATGATTCACATAAATAGATGTATGTATAGTATTGGTAATGAATATATATATATATATATACATATAGCTATACACAGAGCAACATACATTAGATTTCCTTCCAATGTTTATTAACATACAGTTACACACAAATTTACAACTGCTACAAATAAAACTAGGGATTTTAAGTATATTAAGTATGTCACTGAAATAAATGTATGGACATAAATATGTATATAATATACTAAAAATACATAGAGACTTGTATCAACATAAGTACTTACAAATACAGTTAAAACTGTAATAAACTTGCACAATTGGGTCATAAATTAACTTAAGTACCATCCCATATAAATACTTATATATAAATTATATCTGAACAATACACTTACATACATACATCATTTTAAATTTACATATCAATCACAAATATAAAAGCACACAAAACACAGTTCACTCTTTACCTTGTGTACAAATGCATTTAAATACAAACTACCATCAAACACCCATGCCACAACATTAATTTACAGTTGACTTATAGATTTAAATAAGACTATCTATATATATCTATCTACCTATCTGTTTAAAATAATATGTTTATTCTAACATTATGTGAAATCAACAGTAGGTATAAAAAGATATATATAAACACACAGACAATGATGTCACAGGCGGGGTGCCCATGCCTCTCCCCATATTAGTAGCCAAAAGGATATGTGGTAAAGTTATATGATAACACCCTTTCTTAATAAATGTATGTTTGTGATTTAAGATAATAAAAATAATTAAATATGCATAATAATGAAATAAGATTACATGAGTTAACAGCAAATCGTCTATTAAAGTATATGGGATATATAATATTTAACTTTAGATTAGCAAATTTATAATAATAATAAATAGCTAAATGTGTTTAGCCGTACTTTTATAGAGGTCTCATTTATCATTTGGCATGCTATATGCAGGCACACACAACATGCATGTTATAATGACTACATTTACTCTATATAATTTTATATATTTTAAACAAGATTCATATTTTGTTTATTTTGTAATATATCACATGGGTGCAGAAGATTTTTAATTTAATTTTTTTAGATATTTGTATGCTTGATAACATTTTAGTATGTGCCCCACTATATATAGTAACGTCACTCTTTATAAGGCTGCTATGTTCAACTGAGTCTATAAAATAGGATAATGTTAGATTAATAATATCAGTTCTAGTTTATATGTGACTTTGTCACTGTTACTGAAATAATTATAGTAACAAAGTTAACAAACCTAAATATATTTCTTACAGAAGATTCCATTTCAAGCTTCAGATAACACAAAGAACATATTTATTACATATTTACTTCTAAACATAATACATTATTTATATTTCTGTTCTAGAAAATAACATTGGTAATTAAGATCAACGGCATTAAATATCTTTATTGGTAACAATCTAAGTTTAATACCTGGCTTAATCATTTTAGTTTGAAATGACTACTTTTTAGCAATTTTCTTGCATTGGTTTGTATTTATTCTAAGCACATGTTTATTGTTTGTCTTTGTACTAGATGCATAATAGTCATTGCTTTATGTATTGAATCTGTTTTCTTGCATAGAGAGTGCTAAATACATAAAGATATATAGGTTATGGTCAGCCTCAATTGTTCTTGCATTGAGAGTGTTAAATACAGTAAGGTATATAGGTTATGATCAGCATCAATTCTTCTTGCATAGAGAGTGCTAAATACAGTAAGGTATATAGGTTATGGTCAGCCTCAATTCTTCTTGCATAGAGAGTGCTAAATACAGTAAGGTATATAGGTTATGGTCAGCCTCAATTCTTCTTGCATAGAGAGTGCTAAATACAGTAAGGTATATAGGTTATGGTCAGCCTCAATTCTTCTTGCATAGAGAGTGCTAAATACAGTAAGGTATATAGGTTATGGTCAGCCTCAATTCTTCTTGCATAGAGAGTGTTAAATACAGTAAGGTATATAGGTTATGGTCAGCCTCAATTCTTCTTGCATTGAGAGTGTTAAACACAGAAAGGTATATAGGTTATGATCAGCCTCAATTCTTCTTGCATTGAGAGTGTTAAACACAGAAAGGTATATAGGTTATGATCAGCATCAATACTTCTTGCATTGAGAGTGTTAAATACAGAAAGGTGTTTATCAGCCTTTATTATTTCTTGCAGTGAAGGGACTAAAAAAATAAATAAATAAATAATCTTTTTATGTCACAACAGTACAAAGACTTCTATTTTAAAATGTAAAGAGTGCTCCACTAACATAAACCCCACCCAAACTATAATCTAAGAAAAAAATGTTGCTGGGCTGTCCATTAGTCTGTTGTGGACACTTGATAGCCAACACCCTGTATTAGCCACAAGAAAAAACAACAACTAGATGCACATGAAGTAGCAGTCTAAATCAATACTTTGTCAATATAAGTAGCTTTCATTTCATCAATCTTCATCATCAAGGTAATGTTACACGTCACTTTTATGTTGTTTAAGAAAGTTTGTTAAGAATTATTACATAATTAAAAGTAGATCTTTATGTTTTTAAAATATTTTCTTAATGAAAAATAATGTTTTAATATAAAAACTATGGAACTTGATACAGATAACTACATCAAAAAAACAAAAATGTTTTAGTTATTCAAGTAATGATATCAATTTAAAAAGGATACTACTTGATTTTCGGATACATTGCGACCGCCAAATACATTAACATGTTTTGCTGTTCATACTGGTAGCCATACTACTCTTTTAAACTTGCAATCACCCTTTATAATATTTACATAGATTAACTTAAATTCAAAATAGTAATATTTTATTGTATAAAACTATACATGGAAACATTTAAAACTCAAGAGATGGCACGCTAACTTGGGACAAGGTAAAGAACTTTCCAGAATATGTCTGGCTCTTCTATAGTGGTGAGTAAATAGCTGATCCCAAAACCCAGAGATTTGACAAGAGATTGAAGAAACGTTAAGTTTCTCTGGCAATGTCAAGTGGTATTTATTTATCCCATTCATTTAAAAATAAAATAAATGATAACACTTCATGAAATAATCTAAATAAAATGCTGATGGTATTGTAGGTGCGCAAGCAGAAGTTTTCAATATACCTTGTTTCTCTGTAATAATTCATTCTTACGATCAAGACCCTGGAAAGAAAAGGGATAGCACAATCTGCCCTAGATACTCTATAGCTTTTTGCTAATTACTAGATGGTCCTTTGTAAATTATGAAGTTAAAATACCAAATGCTCCAGTTGAAATTATTTGCGTTTCTCACATTTTGAAGGCTCTAGAATTACTCATTCTTTAATATTAGATCTATTAAAACTTGCACAACCCTGAAGAAATAATGTAATATATAGTTGAAAATGAGAATGTAGTTTTTTCCTCTAAGACATTAAAGTTAATCCATCTTTAATATTGTCTTAAATGAATAAATTAACATTTAATTTGAAATATTTTTCCTTTTACCATAAAATAGGTATATCCAGTTGCCTTAAGTGTTATACGTGGAAACTTGTAATTTTCTATACTTCTATTTTAAGAAAAAACTATACAATTGATACAACTCATAACACTTACACCAAGTCCAAAATTGATTGTTTTGTACTGATTATAGAAGAGTAATTTACTTAAATAATTGTGTAAATATTAATCATTAAAATATTTAATGTTTTGAGTGATTTGAGTTAATCATTTTTAAAATATTTTTAGAGTTAAAACTTTTAAATTTTTGTTTGCAAATTGGTAGGTTTACAGAGAAATAACAATTTAATGTTTGAAAGATGAAACCAAGCAGCATATATTAAGAAGATAAAAAACTTATAAAATGTGTTTTCTTAATTTTGTGGACCTCTTAACAGTTTCATAATCAAGTAGGATTCAATTATAGAGAAAATAAAAAATATTGTAAGACTGAGGGACAGATTTTACTATAGATGTATAATTCTATACATAAACAAAATGGTGATTAAGTTTGTCTTGTATTTCTTAACTGAACAGACATGTATAATTAGTTTAGTGTTGGGGAAACTTTAACACACTAGTGTTCCTTAATACCTCAGCATTACTTTAGTAGAAAACTAGCTACAAATATAAAGTACTATTTATCAGTAATCCAGATACTTATCAAATACATTTCACTCGTATAATCAGTACAAAACAATCAATTTTGGACTTGGTGTAAGTGTTATGAGTTGTTGTATCAATTGTATAGTTTTTTCTTTTCTTAAAATAGAAGTATAGAAAATTACAAGTTTCCACGTATCACACTTAAGGCAACTGGATATACCTATTTTATGGTAAAAGGAAAAATATTTCAAATTAAATGTTAATTTATTCATTTAAGACAATATTAAAGATAAATTTACTTTAATGTCTTAGAGGAAAAAACTAGATTCTCATTTTCAACTATATATTACATTATTTCTTAAGTGTTGTGCAAGTTTTAATAGATCTAATATTAAAGAATGGGTAATTCTAGAGCCTTAAATATGTGAGAAACGCAAATAATTTCAACTGGAGCATTTGGTATTTTAACTCCATAATTTACAAAGGACCATCTAGTAATTAGCAAAAAGCTATAGAGTATCTAGGGCAGATTGTGCTATCCCTTTTCTTTCCAGGGTCTTGATCGTAAGAATGAATTATTACAGAGAAACAAGGTATATTGAAAACTTCTGCTTGCGCACCTACAATACCATCAACATTTTATTTAGATTATTTCATGAAGTGTTACTATTTATTTTATTTTTAAATGAATGGGATAAATAAATATCACTTGCCATTGCCAGAGAAACTTAACATTTCTTCAATCTCTTGTCAAATCTCTGGGTTTTGGGATCAGCTATTTACTCACCACTATAGAAGAGCCAGACCTATTCTGGAAAGTTCTTTACCTTGTCCCAAGTTAGCGTGCCATCTCTTGAGTTTTAAATGTTTCCATGTATACTTTTATACAATAAAATATTACTATTTTGAATTTAAGTTAATCTATGTAAATATTATAAAGGGTGATTGCAAGTTTAAAAGAGTAGTATGGCTACCAGTATGAACAGCAAAACGTGTTAATGTATTTGGCGGTCGCAATGTATCTGAAAATCAAGTAGTATCCTTTTTAAATTGATATCATTACTTGAATAACTAAAACATTTTTGTTTTTTTTTGGTGTAGTTATCTGTACCAAGTTCCATAGTTTTTATATTAAAACATTATTTTTCATTAAGAAAATATTTTAAAAACATAAAGATCTACTTTTAATTATGTAATAATTCTTAACAAACTTTCTTAAACAACATAAAAGTGACGTGCAACATTACCTTGATGATGAAGACTAATGAAATGAAAGCCACATATATTGACAAAGTATTGATTTAGACTGCTACTTCATGTACATCTAGTTGTTGTTTTTTTTCTTGTGGCTAATACAGGGTGTTGGCTATCAAGTGTCCACAACAGACTAATGGACAGCCCAGCAACATTTTTTTCTTAGATTATAGTTTGGGTGGGGTTTATGTTAGTGGAGCACTCTTTACATTTTAAAATAGAAGTCTTTGTACTGTTGTGACATAAAAAGATTATTTTTTGTATTTATTTTTTTAGCCCCTTCACTGCAAGAAATAATAAAGGCTGATAAACACCTTACTGTATTTAGCACTCTCTATGCAAGAAGAATTGAGGCTGATCATAACCTATATACCTTTCTGTATTTAGCACTCTCTATGCAAGAAGTATTGAGGCTGATCATAACCTATATACCTTACTGTATTTAGCACTCTCTATGCAAGAAGTATTGAGGCTGATCATAACCTATATACCTTTCTGTATTTAGCCCTCTCTATGCAAGAAGTATTGAGGCTGATCATAACCTATATACCTTTCTGTATTTAGCACTCTCTATGCAAGAAGTATTGAGGCTGATCATAACCTATATACCTTTCTGTATTTAGCACTCTCTATGCAAGAAGTATTGAGGCTGATCATAACCTATATATCTTTATGTATTTAGCACTCTCTATGCAAGAAGTATTAAGGCTGACCATAACCTATATACCTTTCTGTATTTAGCACTCTCTATGCAAGAAAACAGATTCAATACATAAAGCAATGACACACTATTATGCATCTAGTACAAAGACAAACAATAAACATGTGCTTAGAATAAATACAAACCAATGCAAGAAAACAGATTCAATACATGAAGCACTGGCACTATTATGCATCTAGTACAAAGACAAACAATAAACATGTGCTTAGAATAAATACAAACCAATGCAAGAAAATTGCTAAAAAGTAGTCATTTCAAACTAAAATGAATAAGCCAGGTATTAAACTTAGATTGTTACCAGTACAGATATTTAATGCCAATGTTATTTTCTAGAACAGAAATATAAATAATGTATTATGTTTAGAAGTAAATATGTAATAAATATGTTCTTTGTGTTATCTGAAGCTTGAAATGGAATCTTCTGTAAGAAATATATTTATGTTAACTTTGTTACTATAATTATTTCAGTAACAGTGACAAAGTCACATATAAACTAGAACTAATATTATTGATCTAACATTATCCTATTTTATAGACTCAGTTGAACATAGCAGCCTTATAAAGAGTGACGTTACTATATATAGTGGGGCACATACTAAAATGTTATCAAGCATACAAATATCTAAAAAAACATAATTTATGCTTACCTGATAAATTTATTTCTCTTGTAGTGTATCCAGTCCACGGATCATCCATTACTTATGGGATATATTCTCCTTCCCAACAGGAAGTTGCAAGAGTCCACCCACAGCAAAGCTGCTATATAGCTCCTCCCCTAACTGCCATTACCAGTCATTCGACCGAAAACATGCAGAGAAAGGAAAACCATAGGGTGCAGTGGTGACTGTAGTTTAATGGAAAAATTACCTGCCTTAAAGTGACAGGGCGGGCCGTGGACTGGATACACTACAAGAGAAATAAATTTATCAGGTAAGCATAAATTATGTTTTCTCTTGTTAAGTGTATCCAGTCCACGGATCATCCATTACTTATGGGATACCAATACCAAAGCTAAAGTACACGGATGATGGGAGGGACAAGGCAGGTACTTAAACGGAAGTTACCACTGCCTGTAAAAAACCCTTTCTCCCAAAAATAGCCTCCGAAGAAGCAAGGTATCAAATTTGTTAAATTTGAAAAAGTATGAAACGCAGACCAAGACTCCGTCTTGTAATCTGTTCAACAGAAGCCACATTTAAAAAAGGCCCAAGTGAAAACCACAGCTCTAGTAGAATGAGCTGTAATCCCTTCAGGAGGCTGCTGTCCAGCAGTCTCATAAGCTAAATGAATTATACTTTTTAACCAAAAAGACAGAGAGGTTGCTGAAGTCCTTTGACCTCTCCTCTGTCCAGAATAGACAACAAACAAGGTGAATGTTTGATGAAAATCTGTAGTAGCTTGTAAGTAAAACTTTAAAACACGAACCACGTCCAAATTGTGTAATAGATGTTCCTTCTTTGAAGAAGGATTAGGATACAAGAATGGAACAACAATCTCTTGAGTGATATTCTTGTTAGATACCACCTTAGGTAAAAACCCAGGTTGGTACACAGGACTACCTTATCCGTACGGAGAACCAGATAAGGAGAATCACATTGCAACGCAGATAACTCGGAGACTCTATGAGCCGAGGAAATAGCTACCAAAAAGGAACTTTCCAAGATAGAAGTTTGATATCTATGGAATGAAAAGGTTCAAATGGAACTCCTTGAAGAACCTTAAGAACCAGCTTTAAGCTCCATGGCGGAGCAACATTTTTAACCACAGGCTTGGTTCTAACCAAAGCCTGACCAAATGCCTGAACGTCTAGAATACCTGCCAGACGCTTGTGCAAAAGAATAGACAGAGTAGAAATCTGTCCTTTTAAAGAACTAGCTGACAACCCTTTTCTCAAAATCATCTTGGAGAAAAGATAATATCCTGGGAATCCAGACTTTACTCCATGAGTAACCCTTGGATTCATAACAATAAGATATTTACACCATATCTTATGTTAAATTTTCCTAGAGACAGGCTTTTATGCCTGTATTAAGGTATCAATTACTGACTCGGAGAAGCCATGCTTTGATAACATCAAGCGTTCTGTCTCCAGGCAGTCCATCTCAGATTAGTTATATTTAGATGGTTGAAAAGACCCTGAGGTAGAGGGTCCTGTCTCAGAAGCAGAGACCGTGGTGGAAAGGATGACATGTCCACCAGATCTGCATACCAGGTCCTGCGTGGCCACGCAGGCGCTGTCAAAAGCACCAAAGCACTCTCCTGCTTGATCTTGTGCAAACCCCTCCAGAAGGAATTCCCACTCCCCCGGATGAAAAGTCTGACGACTTAGAAAATCTGCCTCCCAGTTCTCAACACCTGGGATAGGGATAGCTTTTAGACAAGAGTGAGTCTCTGTCCAGTGAATTATTTTAAGACTTCTAACATTGCTAGGGAACTTCTGTTCCCCCTTGATGGTTGATGTAAGCCACAGTCGTGATATTGTCCGACTGAAATATGATGTACCTCAGAGTTGCTAACTGAGGCCAAGTCTGAAGAGCATGGAATATCGCTCCCAGTTCCAGAATATTCATTAGAAGGAGGGTCTCCTCCTGAGTCCACTATCCCTGAGCCTTCAGGGAGTTCCAGACTGTATCCCAACCTAAAAGGCTGGCATCTGTTGTAACAATTGTCCCATCTGACCTGCGGAAGGTCATACCCTTGGACAGATGGACCCGAGATAGTCACCAGAGAAGAGAATCTCTGGTTTCTTGGTCCGGATTTAACAGGAGAACAAATCTGTGTAATCCCCGTTCCTCTGGCTGAGCATGCATAGTTGCAGTGGTCTGAAATGTAGGCGTGCAAACGGTACTATGTCCCTTGCCGCTACCATTAAGCCGATTACATTCATGTACTGAGCCACCAAAGGGCGCGGATGGAATGAAGAACACGGCAGAAATTTAGAAACTTTGACAACCTGGACTCCGTCAGGTAAATTTTAATTTCTACAAAATCTATCAGAATCCCTAGGAGGGAAACCCTTGATATTGGGGATAGAGAACTCTTTCCTTATTCACTTTCCACCCATGCGATCTCAGAAATGCCAGTACTACGTCCGTATGAGACTTGGCAACTTGGATGTTTGACGCCTGTATCAGGATGTCGTCTAAATAAGGGGCCACTTCTATGCCCCGCGGCCTAAGGACCGCCAAAGTGACCCCAGAACCTCCATAAAGATTCTAGGGGCTGTAGTTAACCCAAAGGAAAGAGCTACAAACTGGTAATGCCTGTCTAGAAAGGCAAACCTGAAAAACCGATGGTGATCTTTATGCATCGTAATGTGAGGATAAGCATCCTTCAAAGCCATTGTAGTCCTCTATTGACTCTCCTGGATCATAGTTAAGATGGTACGAATAGTTTCCATCTTAAATGATAGAATTCTAAAGAATTTGTTTAAGATCTTTTAGATCCAAAATAGGTCTGAAGGTTTCCTTTCCTTGGGAACCACAAACCGATTTGAGGAAAACTGTGTCCCTGTTCCTCTATTGGAACTGAATGGGTCACGTACACAATGCAAGAATGTCTCTTTCTTTATCTGGTTTGCAGATAAATGTGAAAGGCAAAAACTCCCCTTTTTTGGGGGGGAAAGCTTTGAAATCCAGAAGATATCTCTGGGGTATAATTTCCAATGCCCAGGGATCCTGGGCATCTCTTGCCCACGCCTGGGCGAAGAATGAAGTCTGCCCCCTATAGGATCCGTTACCAGATAGGGGTCCGTTCCTCATGCTGTTTTAGAGGCAGCAGCAGGCTCCTTGACCTGCTTATCTTTGTTCCAGGTCCGGTTGTCTCCAGACCGCCTTGGACTGAGCAAAAGTTCCCTCTTATTTTGCCTTAGAGGAAGTTGATGCCACACCTGCCTTGAATTTTCGAAAGGCACGAAAATTAGGCCTTTTTTGTCCCTTGATTTGGACCTGTCCTGAGGAAGGGCATGATCTTTTCCTCCAGTGATATAAGTAATAATCTCCTTCAAACTAGGCCTGAATAGGGTCTGCCCCTTGAAGGGAAGTTAAGTAGCTTATTTATTAAAGTCACGACAGCTGACCATGATATAAGCCATAGCGCTCTGCGCGCCAGTATAGTAAAAAAACAGAATTCTTAGCCGTTAGTCTAGTCAAAGGAACAAAGGCATTAGAAAACAAAGGAATTGGCTAGCTTAAGTGCTCTAAGCTTGTCAAATATATTCATCCAATGGAGCCTGTAAAGCCTCATCAAGAGACTCAAACCAGAACGCCGCAGCAGCAGTGACAGGAGCAATGCGTGCAAGGGGCTGCAGCATAAAACCTTGTTGAATAAACATTTTTTATCCATTGGATCTAAAAAAGCACAACAGTCCTCGCCAGAGGTAGTGGTACGCTTAGCTAGAGTAGAAACTCTTCTCTCCACCTTAGGAACTGTCTGCCATAAGTCCCGTGTGGTGGCAACTATTAGAAAACATTCTTCTAAAAAATAGGAGGGGAAGAGAATGGCACACCTGGTCTATCCCATTCCTTATGAAAAATTTTAGTAAACCTCTTTAGGTATTGGAAAAACATAAGTACACACCGGCACTGCATATTATTTATCCAGTCTACACAATTTCTCTGGCACTGCGATTGTACACATTCATTCAGAGCAGCTAAAGCCTCCCTGAGCAACAAGTGGAGGTTCTCAAGCATAAATTTTAAATGTAGAAATATCAGAATCAGGTTAAATCATCTTCCCTGAGTCACAAATATCACCCACAGACTAAGCATATTGTGAGGTAGTATCAGACATGGTTCTTAAAGCATCTGTATGCTCTGTATCTACCCCCAGAGCTGTTTTGCTTTCCTTTAATTTCAGGTAGTCTGACTAATACTGCTGCCAGTGTATTATACACAACCTTTGCCATGTCTTGTAAAATAAACGCTATGGGCGCCATTGATATACTTGGCGCCATTTGAGCGTGAGTCCCTGGAGCGGGAGTCAAAGGGTCTGACACGTGGGGAGAGTTAGTCGGCATAACTTCCCCCTCGACAGAATCCTCTGGTAAAATAAACGGTATGGGTGCCCTTGATGTACTTGGCGCCATTTGAGCGTGAGTCCCTAAAGCGGGAGTCAAAGGGTCTGACACGTGGGGAGAGTTAGTCGGCATAACTTCCCCCTCGACAGAATCCTCTGGTGATAATGTTTTTAAATACAAAAAATGATCTTTATTGTTTAACATGAAATCAGTACATCTGGTACACATTCTAAAATGGGGTTTCACCATGGCTTTAAACATAATAAACACAGAGCCTCCTCTATGTTAGACATGTTAGAACTAATAAAGAGACTAGTAAGCTTGGAAAACACTTTAAATCAAGTTAACAAGCAAATATAACAAACGTTACTGTGCCTTTAAGAGAAACAAATTTTGTCAAAATTTGAAAAACAGTGAAAAAAGGCAGTAAATCAAACGAAATTTTTACAGTACATGTAATAAGTTAACAGAGCATTGCACCCACTTGCAAATGGATGATTAACCCCTTAATGCAAAAAACAGATAAAAAAAAAAAAAAAAACGACATTTTTTTAAACAGACACAACAAAACTGCCACAGCTGAGCTGTGGATTACCTTCCCTATAACTGTTTCTATGCAAAATTTAAGCCAGCCATGTGGAAAAATTAGGCCCCAATAAGTTTTATCACCAAACATATGTTAAAAAACGATTAAACATGCCAGCAAACGTTTTAAAACACATTCTTATAAGAGTATGTATGTCTATTAATAAGCCTGATCCAGTCGCTATCACTGCATTTAAGGCTTTACTTACATTACTTCGGTATCAGCAGTATTTTCTTAGTCAATTCCATTCCTTAGAAAAATATATTACTGCACATACCTTAGCATATATCTCTATCAATCAGCCTGGTACCAGTCGCTTTCACTGCATTTAAAGGCTGTACTTACATTACTTCGGTATCAGCAGTATTTTCTTAGTCAATTCCATTCCTTAGAAAAATATTTTACTGCACATACCTTATTTGCAGGAAAACCTGCACGCCATTCCCCCTCTGAAGTACCTTACTCCTCAGAATGTGTGAGAACAGCAACTGGATCTTAGTTATGTCTGCTAAGATCATAGAAAAAACGCAGGCAGATTCTTCTTCCAAATACTGCCTGAGATAAACAGCACACTCCGGTGCCATTTAAAAATAACAAACTTTTGATTGAAGAAATAAACTAAGTATAAAAAACCACAGACTCTCACGACCTCCTATCTATGTTGAGACTTGCAAGAGAATGACTGGTAATGGCAGTTAGGGGAGGAGCTATATAGCAGCTTTGCTGTGGGTGGACTCTTGCAACTTCCTGTTGGGAAGGAGAATATATCCCATAAGTAATGGATGATCCGTGGACTGGATACACTTAACAAGAGAAATTTAAACTAAAAATCTTCTGCACCCATTTGATATATTACAAAATAAACAAAATATGAATCTTGTTTAAAATATATAAAATTATATAGAGTAAATGTATGCATTATAACATGCATGTTGTGTGTGCCTGCATATAGCATGCCAAACGATAAATGAGACCTCTATAAAAGTACGGCTAAACACATTTAGCTATTTATTATTATTATAAATTTGCTAATCTAAAGTTAAATATTATATATCCCATATACTTTAATAGACGATTTGCTGTTAACTCATGTAATCTTATTTCATTATTATGCATATTTAATTATTTTTATTATCGTAAATCACAAACATGCATTTATTAAGAAAGGGTGTTATCATATAACTTTACCACATATCCTTTTGGCTACTAATATGGGGAGAGGCATGGGCACCCTGTCTGTGACATCATTGTCTGTGTGTTTATATATATCTTTTTATACCTACTGTTGATTTCACATAATGTTAGAATAAACATATTATTTTAAACAGATAGGTAGATAGATATATATAGATAGTCTTATTTAAATCTATAAGTCAACGGTACATTAATGTTGTGGCATGGGTGTTTGATGGTAGTTTGTGTTTAAATGCATTTGTACACAAGGTAAAGAGTGAACTGTGTTTTGTGTGCTTTTATATTTGTGATTGATATGTAAATTTAAAATGATGTATGTATGTAAGTGTATTGTTCAGATATAATTTATATATAAGTATTTATATGGGATGGTACTTAAGTTAATGTATAACCCAATTGTGCAAGTTTATTACAGTTTTAACTGTATTTGTAAGTACTTATGTCTCTATGTATTTTTAGTATATTATATACATATTTATGTCCATACATTTATTTCAGTGACATACTTAATATACTTAAAATCCCTAGTTTTATTTGTAGCAGTTGTAAATTTGTGTGTAACTGTATGTAAATAAAAATTGGAAGGAAATCTAATGTATGTTGCTCTGTGTATAGCTATATGTATATATATATATTCATTACCAATACTATACGTACATCTATTTATGTGAATCGTATAATTTGCACTCAATCTTATAATTTGCTAATAAATGTGTTTGCAACTCTGAAGTTTAAACAAGTCTGTCTTTTTGAAAACTTAACAAACATAACAAATCCTAGATAACTCAAATAATTTGGGGTAAACGTCTATGCAGATTTTAACTAAATAAGTTGTTTATATTTTCCTTTATACGTTAGGTAAAATGTCCTACACTTTTAACATACAGAGTCCTAATCTATTGTTTTAACCATGAATGGTGGCTCCTGAGAAGGATTATTATTATAGTTTGTATAGTATTGCAGAATTCTGTAGAGCTGGGGTCAAGTCTAGTTATAATTAAGAAAGTTTACTGGTTGCTAGCATGGGTGGTCAGCTTTTGTTGCCTGGTAACTTTGTTCATGTGCAGCTTCTTAAGACTTTTGCTTCTTAACTAGATGTTACAGGGTCACAAAGGTCCAAAGCTGCATCCCCAGCTTCATAAAACAGCCCATACTGTTTAAATCTAATATTTATATGGTTGATGAATGGCGAATGGGAAATAGTAAGGGAGTGGACGTGTTTTGAGAGAGAAGATAGCCAAAATGTGTTTTCTGGAAATAAAAGTTTGTCCTTAGTAAACAAGATGATAATAGACTCATCTGATATAGCCAACAAGTGCATTAAGTGATATATTATTAGTATGAGAGGTTAAAAATCACTAGCTATATTAAGTGGTCACAATGAAAACACATTGCTGTTGTAAACTGTGTAAACTGATGGTAACATTAGTTTCATTAATATAAGTTAAGCTTAATTACTTAGTGTAACACTTTACAATAAAAAGTATAAAAGAGTTTGTTGGTACACATATTGTCATCCAAGCAGGGGTGGTAAAAAGAGAGGTTTTTAAAATAAGATAGAAAAAAAATATTTCTATAAGAGATGTATTTATTTTTTTATTAAGCTAAGATAACATTACTTAGTTTAAAAGTTTAGAATGAATTATTATAAAAGACAGTTTAGAATGAATAGCATAACTTATATACTCACACCAAAAGATAAGGGACAGCGATTTTTAAGTTTCACGCCCACAACCACCCTCACCCACCCCCACCGTTTTACTTAACACAGCGATATGTAAAGACGAAATTATGTTGTTGTTACAGAAATGTGGTCAGAGGTAGTAAATGCACAATGTTTTAAAAAATATTGTATTTGTGTATCTGTATTTGTTTTAAATTGCTTCATCAGCTGTGTACAGATATGTGAGTTCAAAATAAAATAATATGGTGAATTAATCATTTTATTAAGATGTTTGCATTATGCTTATTTGTATTTGTGATGTATAAATGTTTATTTTTGTTTTGTGGGTATAAAGTTAATTTAAAAAGATAATTGAGAATTTGCTTCTTTTGCATGTTGTTAGCCTAAAATAAAAAATTAGAAGTTTTTTTTTTTTTTTTTAAACTAAGGCTAGAAAATATTTAGAAACATTTTTTTAAAATATAAATAGTTTAGATTCTTCAAACTCTGTTGCATGTTGCTAGCCTAATAAAGTTAGGAAATATTTCACTGTTAAACCATAATTAATATACATATTTCAATAAAAGGGCTGTTTTTTTAAAACATTTTTTTTATAAATATAAATAAAAAAATAACATAGCTTACCGTTGGATACTGTTGTTGATAAGCAACATCGTGATGAAACTGCTCCATTATACTTTGAGTCAATTGTACTTTGAAACTGTATGAGCCAGAAGGCCAAATTTGAAGTTAATGTGTAACCATCTATAAGTTGTATAAGGATTCTGATATGAATTTGATATTAAAAACAATATCAATAGCAAGTACATTTATAACATTTTTATGAAATTACCATGCTACATAAAATTAGGTAAGAGTTTAAGGTCACTAAAAAAAAGATAACACGCTAATCTTGTGTAGTTTAAAGTCACTTTAAGGTTATGTAAACTTATGTTTCTGAATGTTTATTTAAGGGAGTTAAAGGTTCAATGTCGTGCGGTTGTGGCAACTAACTTACATCCTAAATGTACCATAAATAAAGACAAGACAACAATATGGAGGTTAAGACCATATAGGTCAATTTTATTAACATGAGGCACTCCTTGAATGATTTAATTTAAAGCATCAAGGCCTTCTCCAAACTTTTATCTTTTCATTTACCCAGTACGGTAAATGACTATAACTCTTATTTAACTTTACTTAAACAGTTGAGCGGCAATGCCTAAACCTATATAACCCATATGAAGCGGGAAGCAGCCCCCCAGGCAAACTGAGACAAAGCGGAGCCCGGCTACAACGCGGTACCAGATAGAAGGTTACATACTCGAGCTGTTCGGCCCTCCGCAACGGAACCTTCAGACCATCCAGGCAAAAACCAAGACGAAACTGGGGGAGCTGTAAATCATTAAATGCCCTGGCCTTACCCAAAGACTATCCCTGTCCGGCCCCAGGGAGACTAAGCCCTAACTATTTACAATTACCTAATTGCCGCGGGAGAAAACAAAGGGGGCTGGGCAGGTTGGTGAAGATTCCAGATGTTTCTGAACAGAAAGAGGGCCTCAAACTCCCAGAATCCCCTTCTTATCTGTGAGTAGAAACCCCTCCCTTAGATCTGCAACACTGTTGCAATCTAACCTACAGCTCCACACACACTCCTCCTCCCTGCAACCTTAACCCTTAAGATGCTCCAGGCTGATCTAAGGCCCTGCACTTACATAAGGGAGTTAAAGGTTCAATGTCGTGTGGTTGTGGCAACTAACTTACATCCTAAATGTACCATAAATAAAGACAAGACAACAATATGGAGGTTAAGACCATATATAATTATTTAATTTAAAGCATCAAAGCCTTCTCCAAACATTTAACTTTTCATTTACCCAGTACGGTAAATGACTATAACTCTTATTTAACTTTACTTAAACAGTTGAGTGGCAATGCCTAAACCTATATAACCCATATGAAGCGGGAAGCAGCCCCCCAGGCAAACGGAGACAAAGCGGAGCCCGGCTACAACGCGGTACCAGATAGAAGGTTACATACTCGAGCTGTTCGGCCCTCCGCAACCCAGGAGGCGCTTTCCCCAAGCACGCGCCTGGGTACATCACGCCCCCTGCAATGGCCATCACTCCTCCCCGCTTTCTATCTGCCGCCTGGGATGCTACCACCCGCCACAAGAAGACAATTCAACCTATTCTTGCCGCCAACCATAACTGCAGGAAACACTATTTTTTTTTTTTAAATTACTGCTCCTAAGGCCTTTGTTATGTTAGCAATGAATCTATCTAGTCCTACCTCTGTTAATTGCACCCCGTCCTTTTGGTATAGGCTCTTATCCCCGGCCGAGATGTTGGAGTGCCTCACAACAAAACCTCCTAATTCCAAAACAATCTTGCCTATGTCCCTAT
Organism: Bombina bombina; assembly: GCF_027579735.1. Lineage (NCBI taxonomy): Eukaryota > Metazoa > Chordata > Amphibia > Anura > Bombinatoridae > Bombina > Bombina bombina. Next base: position 46,917,548 of record NC_069502.1, on the reverse strand, counting down.
TCAACTTTTTGTGGACCCCAAATGCTGCCTTGTGACTCTCCATGTGCCTCCAATGTAATCTCGGAATGACACAGGACCACCACACCTTCAGCCCGGGCAACCAGGCGTGTAGCCACCTAATGTCCGCCCCCATGATATTGATCAACTCAAGGGTAGGCAACGCTCCTAGGTCATTGCCCCCTAGATGTAGAACCACGATGTCTGGATGACCCCACCTCCGGTGAGCCTCCTGGATAAGCCCTAGAAATTCATGCCAGCATAGCCCTCTGTGCCCTAGCCACCTGACGGACGCCCAGGAGGGGTGAAAGCCGAGGCGGCTCCCATCCGGGACTGCTAAAGCCCTTAACGATGCCCAATGAACAAAGGAGTGGCCGACTATCCAGATCTTTTTTGGAGCCCTGCCCCTACCTGTAAAGACACATCAACACGTTAACCACCCGCAAGGACCCCCACAAATCCCATCCCCACGGCCACCCCCCTACCATCTCATTGGGAAGGGTCCCCAGGGGCCTTACATAGGTCTTATAGCGCTGCAAATGCCACCGCCCCAGAGCCTTGATCCTATCTGCAGACCACCCCAATGCCACGGCCGAAGTCGCCGCCCCCACTCTAAATGAATGCGGGGCTATGCGTCCCGGATCCAACCCAGCCTTAGCTGCCGCCTTTGCTACCACCGTCCTGAACTGAAATTTTTGTTAGCCCCAGCCCATTCTGATGCATCAAGAAAGGGCCACCACCCGCCGGGCGGCGCGCCACAAACTCAGATAACAGCACAACCGGGCATGCCCTGCGGTCGCCCAACTGTGGGAGATGCAGCCACACCCCTTTCCCCTCCTGGTCGGTTTTCGATCTCGGAATAAACAACAATACCAACCCCTCCGTTAACCTCACATGCTGCCACTGCACCCCCGCCTGTGGTGCATTTCCCGATGGGGAAACCAGTTCCCCCACCCGCAAAGCCCCGTGAAAGGCCAATGCAAAGGCTGCGCAAAACAGCGACGCCTCGTATGAATCCCTGCAAACGTCAAACAGTGCCCGCAGCAACAGGATAAGGCGAGACAGAGTGATGGGTTCCCTAGTGTCCCTCCTTTTCAATTCCCCACGGCCCCAACCACGGACCGACTGTCTCACCAAGAATGTCCCCGTCCAATCCCTTAGCTGGAAAAATTTACTGAAAAATGATATAGCTGCCAATTTCCCCTGCATCAGCGATTTCTTAATCACCCTCTGGCACAGGGAAACCAACCACTCTAACAGAGTTACCTGCGACGCCTGATAGCATGACAGCTGCTTGTACTTGCAGAATGATTGCCACTCGTTTCAATGCCTCAGATACGCCCTCCACGTCGCTGGAGCCAATGAGGCCTGAACTAATGGGAGGACAGATTCCCATGGAACCCGAGCTGCCAGAGATAAGAAAGACAAGGCGTGCCATGAGGAGATGCTCTAGGAGCCACCTTCCTAAATATCTCCCACTTCCCCCTAGACAGTGCATCTGCCATCACATTCTTTACACCCAGCACATGCTTAGCGGTGAAGCTAATGTTATACTGCAGACAACACAACACTAATTGCCGCAGCAGCCTAACAACTCCTGGTGAAGTGGCCGACAAGCGATTTATCGAATAAACTACACTCTGATTATCACACCAGAAGACCACCGCCCTGTTGGATAACCGATTAGCCCACAGCTCAATCGCCACGATGATAGGGAAGAGCTCCAGGAAGCACAGATTCCTGGTCAGCCCAGCTTGGACCCACTCCCCGGGCCAAGCTTCCGCACTCCAGTCCGCCCCCAACATCGCCCTGTACCCTCCAGAACCTGCTGCATCTGTAAACAGGTGGAGCGACTGATTGGATTCAGGTGGCCTCTGCCAAATACATATGCCATTGAATTTGGCCAGGAACAGTTCCCACACCGCTAGATGCTCATTCATCTCCTCCGAGATGTGAATTCTTGCTGACTGTGGCTTGGAGCCCCCCAAACATGCTTCCAACCTCCAGTTGAACACCCGCCCCATGGGAATGACCCTCCCAGCAAAGTTCAACAGGCCCAAGAGGGCCTGTAATTCCTTCACAGAGATAGAATTTGCCCGCATAGTCCTTTTGACTACAGCTGCTAACCTTTCCAACTTGTCCGCAGGCAACCGACAATGCTCTGCTACGGAGTCTATTTCGATTCCCAGGAAGGTTAACCGCGTGCACGGGCCCTCTGACTTGTCAGATGCCAGCGGTACACCGAACACGCTCATGAGGTGCACCATGCTGCGCATTAATTCCCCTCACTGCATAGAATTTGGTGCCCCCACCAGCAGGAAATCGTCCAGATAATGGGCGATGTTGCCTGAACCAGTGTATTGGGATACGGCCCAATGGAGGAATGAACTAAATGCCTCGAAATAGGCGCATGAAATCAAGCAGCCCATAGGGAGGCACTTGTCCACGTAGTAATCCCCCCCGAAGCGGCAGCCCATTAGTCGAAATGACTCTGGGTTGATGCTAAGGAGCCTGAAAGCTGACTCTATGTCCAGCTTCGCCATCAGCGCTCCCATCCCTGCCCTCCGGACAATGTCCACCGCCGATTGATATTGAACCGAGCACAGCTCTGGTGGAATGGCATCATTCACTGACCTCCCTTTCGGATACGAAAGGTGTTGAATCAAGCAAAATTTTCCCTTTTCCATTTTTGGGACTACCCCTAACGGGGACACAACCAAACCCTTGATAGGTGACTGCGGGAACGGGCCTGCCATGCGCCCCAGGTGGACATCCTTATCCAACTTTTCCTTTACCACTTCAGGCAGCTGGTAGGCGGATTTTAAATTGCGATGCACCCTCGAACCTTCCACCCGGCCCCCCACCGAGATAAGGAAACCCACCTTTAGACCAGACAGCAGCAAGCCTGCTACTGCCTGGTTCGGATACCTCGCAAGCTATGGTTCAAGGGCGGCCACCCTCACTGGGGTGGCCGCTCTTTCCAGTTGAGGCAGGCTTACCTCCTCCACGCTCTCCTGCCTGGTCGCGTTTTTTAGAGCACTCGGTACCTGGGTGCTGCCCCACGCAGTATCGACAGACGTGACAAAAGGAACACGCGCTCCCTCTGTCGCACGCCTTTTCTTGATACTTCCAACACTCCCATTCCTTTCTTCGGGCCCTAAGTCCTGACTGAAAGGGCTGGTTGCTCGCCGCAGGGGGAGGTAATGGCGTCACCTCCGGCCCCAGCTTAGACTATAAGGACATCTCAATAGCTCTGAATGAGAGGGAAGAGTTCGCTGCCATTTTCCTGTGATACCCCATGTCATAGTCCCTCCATGCTCCTTCCTTATGGCATTTGTAAACTCTTTCTATGGTATCCTGATATTTCAAGATATCCACCCCCTGGTCCGGCCACCTCGCCAAGTAGCAGGAGGCCAGCACACGAAAGCAGCTCACCCATTCCTCGTAGGAGTTGGGCCTCTTGAGCTTTTTCGGCCCTGTCCCGTCCTCGGCCCTCTCCTTCTGCTTTTGAGCCTCCGCTGACAGCTCAAAAATATTCACATACTTCCTAGCCTGTATTTTTTTCACCATCTTCGATTTGAGATGCTCAAATAGCAAATGCATGGTGAAAGAAAATGAGTCTCCCTCAAGCGCTGATTTTCGCTTATTCGCCTGCAACACTAAACCGCCACCCTGCGGCACAGTGGCCGGTACCACCAAGCCATCGCTGGTGCTCACAGCTACCCTGCTAGCGCCCCTACTTTCGTGCCTGCGGGCCCTATCCCTATCTGACACTAGCATCCTGAGCATCCTGTACATCCTCTTCTCTCCTTTTTTATGAAAACCCAAGGCCCCCTCACTCTCTGAGCTAGACCCTGGCGAACTAGAGTCACTCTCATCCTGCGACCCAGCCCCCCCAGATTGCTCACCCTCCACAGGCTGCAGCTGCCCCGCCGACAATGTCCCTGGCCCTGCGCCGTCCGCTGGAACCTGTCCTGCTGCAGGCACCACCGCTCCACCAAGACTGGATCGAGGCCACTCCTGAGTGTCCATCTGGGGAAAATAAGATAAGAGAGGAGTACCAGCCACCTGAGGGAAGGAGGGACCCCGCACACCACACTCATACACAGGCTGCTGCACAGTAGGCGCACCCATCTGCCCCCCAGATTGACTCTGCTGCACAAACCCCCTGCCTGCAGTGTCCCCTGGCCCCCACATGCATTCCTCATGATCCTGCACAGTAACATCATGCATTGGAAATGATTGATCTACATTAAACATCCTGGGCCCAGTTCCTTGGTTTTGCAAATGTAATGTATTGTCCCATGGGCCCCAGGGCTCATTGTGCGGTTCCCCCCCTCCAAGTAGATTGTTTGTAGGGACCCACTCCGCATGCGCAATCCCCTCTGATGTCTCTCCATTACCACCCTCATTTGCCCCCCCTCCCCCCGGCCGGCACCCCTCTCCTACCTTGAGGAGATAGGGATGCGGAGAGAGCGCTTCTCTTTGCGCCTCTCTGGGCCAAGCCGACACGTCCTCTGGCCAGGCCCCGACCGGAAGTCCCACCCGCCGCGTGACCGGAAGTGGGCGGGGCCGCGACCGGGACCGGCATGGAGGACTCCACCGCATCGGCGGCAGACATGAGTGCCGGATGCTGCCCGTCCGCTGGGCCACGCTGTTGTGGGTGAGGGCCGGGAGGGCCGGGTAGTCCCACTTGAGCAAGAGGTGTGGCGGTTGGAACGGGCGCGGCATGCGGGGTTGGCCCAAGATCAGGCCCACCACCGCATGCGAGCGCCACAGATTGGGGCCCATTCGAAGGTCGTCCGGCCACAGGATCCACCCTGGGCCCATCCGTTACCACAGCATGTCCGGATGCGGCCCCGGGTGTCTCCTGATTAAGTGGTGTGGCGGTAGGCTCTGGCGCCATCTGCGAGGTAGGCCGCAAATCGGGTCTACCCTCACAGACGAGCGCCACATGTTGCGACCTTGCCAGGGGCAATCCAGCCCCATCGACACCCTGTAAGGGTGCTATAAGTATGAGTAGGCCCCGTGCCGGATGCGAGACCGGATCCAGAAAATACCGGGCCTAGTACAGCAGTGAGGGACTGCACCAGAGACCAAACGACCGCCAGCTGTCCCTCCTGCAACCATAAAACAGCTACTGCCTGATCTGCACCAGTGGGGCCTGCTCCACAAACCCCAGGGGCGACCCTAGAGGTGCTAGGCCCAAATGAAGGACCCTTACCACCCGGGCCTACCCTAACTAATCCTGACCCCCCAGCCTCCTCTAATGGCCTGCCCCTTAATCCACTCCCTCCTGCCTGGGAAACTCCCACCCTACTAACACTAGTGGGTAAATGGGCCTGGAGGGAACGATGGCCTAGCCTCAGAGATGAGCCCTGAGGCCTAGGAGAAGGGGGCACAATGTCCTGATCACTTATCTCTTTTTCTCTATCCACAGGCGTCCTTCTCCCTGAAGATGAAGCCTCATCCCTGAACCGCAATGGAGGAAGAGAAGACCTGCGAGACCTGTCCATGATGAAGCAAAGAAATTCTCTCAGCTGAGTGAAGATGAAGATTCCAGATGTTTCTGAACAGAAAGAGGGCCTCAAACTCCCAGAATCCCCTTCTTATCTGTGAGTAGAAACCCCTCCCTTAGATCTGCAACACTGTTGCAATCTAACCTACAGCTCCACACACACTCCTCCTCCACTCCAGGCTGATCTAAGGCCCTGCACTTACATTGTGATCAATGGTTTAACCTTGTATGAACTGTGTGCATATAAACAATCTGTTAATAGTATTTTACTCAACTAGATTTTATAACATTTTTAATGAAATTATCTTGCTATAGATATTTAGGGAAAAGGTAAGAGATTTGTTATTTGCATTGAGCTAACCTTGAGAGTTTGCTTTAGTTTTAGATAACATGTGATATGCTTAGTCTTACAGAAATTATGTGTATCAGTATTTTAAAATAGCTTGTTAATTGGGAGGCGGAGCCAACCAGGGGAGAAGCTGGTCGCAACCTTCACAAGCTCCCTCTTTGCTTGCGCAAAAACCCCTTTTTTAGTCTAACAGTATTTATTTGTTTTACCTCCCAGTTGCCCTATTTATCCCTCTAGCCTAGCATACCCCTCCGGTGTATCTCCTGAACACCCTCCTGATCTCATTTTCCCCCTCGCACCTGCATTTCTGCTCCACTTAGCAGCCGCGGGGATCAGCCACATTCAGCAGCCCTGGGATCTCAGTGAGACATCAGCGTGTTGAGCGGTCTTTGCAAATCACTTACCGCCTCTCCTGAGCAAACACCCAGATCCCTAAGTGGCCGCACACACACTGAGCCCGTCAGCCCACCAGCGCACAACTCCATTACCGCAGTGCCGCGGCCCAAAACGGGGAGGCGCCATCTTGTGCTCAACCGGCTCACCTCGTGGGAAACCACAGGAGCACATCTAGAGCATCGGCTCTACTGCTTACTCCTCCTTGAATCGCCGCCACTCTAGCTCCGCAATAAGAGCCTGCACAGCAACTACTACACAGCACCGGAGACACCAGACTCCCTAAGTAAGTTGCACATTACTGTTCTCTCTGCGGCCCACGCAGCACAGGCCCCACCGGGTCAAAACTTACAGTCTGCTGATACTGCTGGGGTAGTTAAACCTCACACACAAAGTGATCCCCCTTGTAATATTGTAATATCCTAACACTAGGAACTAGCAAAATTTTCAGACCCTTATTAAAAACCGCAACACACCCCAGATTGCCCCATTAAACGCTCAGGCCCTGATAAGTACAAGAAAAAGAAAACAACAGAGAAGCTTAAGGAGAATAATCTTTTATCTGGGGTGTAAGCCATAAACTCAATCAAGGGAGCTCTGGACTGAATTGACCTATATTGGGGGTGCAGTAGTTAAACTGTTTTATTAATGACTGCTGCTTTCACTTATTTAGCCCCTTTCTAGTCATTGCATATCTGAATACAGCTATGGAATAAATCTTTACTAGCCAATTCTGCCTGCCTACCACGTGGTGCTAGTCACAGTGTGCTACCTCATCTAAGCATTTTTCTGAACCTTACTTAATTAACCCTGTATCCCTGCTGTGTGCACTAGTGGGGCATCCTAACTCAACAATAGTAACCTCAAAATGTCACAGTCTGCCAGGAAAAAAAATAACAAACAACCCTACCCTCCAAAGAAAACAGTGATAGATCACTTTGGGCCAACTTATCCTGGGCCCCATAATGAAACAGAAGCCCCAGATTCGCCTGGATCAGAAACTTCTGAACTTATGCTATCAGCGCTACATGACATGCAACAATCCACAACTACTGAGGTTACTCCTACATTTATAATGGATTCCTTGAAATCCCTTCTGGATAAGCATCATGCTTCCTTTGCAGCCAAGTTAGCGGCCTCCACTGCCGAACTTAAGAAAGAAATCTCGTCTACAAACGAGCGCCTGGATTCACTGGAAAGAAGACATGAGGATCTTTCAACTGAACAATCGAATATCCTCAGTTTCACGCAGCAACTCTCAGATTACTTCGAAGTGGTTGAGGACAAGATCGCTGACATGGAAGACAGATCCCGGCGAAATAACCTCAGGATCCGGGGGGTGCCGGAATCTGTCTCCAACTCAGACCTTCAGGTATATCTGAAAGAACTTTTCCAACTATTGGCCCCCAAAACCATGGAGGGTGAAGACCTAATGGACAGAGCTCATCGCTCACTGAAACCCAAAGGCCTGTCCGAGGATCAGCCTCGTGACATCATTGTCCGTCTACACTACTACACCTACAAGGAGAGGATACAGAGGGCGCATTTTCTAAAACCTGCCCTTCCTGATAAATTTAAAAATATACAAATTTTCCCGGACTTGTCAATGAGAACACTCCAAAAAAGAAAGACTTTCATAGAAATCACCACCACATTAAGGAACAACAATATCAGATATCGGTGGGGCTACCCTATTAAACTTCTCATATTCAGGAACAATCAAATGTTCACTATTCTAAAAGCCTCTAAAGGATATGAACTCCTCCAACACTGGAATCTACTTCCCTCACTAAAGGACAAACCTTCACAGCAGCACAACCAACTAAGAGCTACAGCGGAAGAATGGAGAGCGCCCGCTCTCACTCCAGAACGCCTGTCTCAATCAGGCTCCAAGGAACAGCAGAACGCTCCAAGTGATTCTAGGCCCAAAGCCTCTTCGTGGACGACACCGAGATCAAGAGATCTCTCTCTACATAACCAACAGGAGGTCTTGAAATGGTCAGCACTTCCCCCAAGAAGGGAAACTACTCCCTTGGAACCACAATGACTTTTCTCACAAGTCCCCCATCCTGGCTGAACTCTCTTTTCTACTGACATGAAAGGGAGCCCTCGGGCTCCCTGCCCAGCTTGATATACCAGTGACTGATAAGTATACCTTGATTTGCACTTTGACCTTGCTTTATCCCATTATATTCCATGTATTGTCTAGGAATTCATGCTACCTTACTAAGTTTAGGCTGTTTCCTCTTTTTTTTTTATCTAGGTTGGTTTGTCACACACAGGTTGTCCAATGTAGATATAAAAGTTGTAAGCTATCTAATACACATAGACAATACCTATTTAGACGCAACCCCAGAGCTAACTAATTAATTTCTCATATGTGCAGAAAGTAGGTTAGATACAGCACAAACCCCTACCAGATTTACCAGTTCCACTAAAAGTATTACCCTTAGGGTTATAATTGTAGAGACAGTTGTTTATTTTCCCATAAGTGCAGAAAGTTGGTTTGATTTAGATTGATGTCCTACCAAATATACCCAGCTCTGACAAATGCATCATATACGGGGCTATAATTGTTGGACTCTTGCCCAACTCCGTAGAATTTGATAGCCAGTTTTGCCTCCCACCTATCATACAATTTAAATCACAATCTAGTATAAATAAATGTGTAGTCTCCTGCTATTCCCAGTTAGCTCACATACAATCTGCAACCACCGAGATATAGCTCTCACTAAGTCAACACTGATAGGCACAAGGGTAGCCCTGGAAATTACTATTGGTATTCCTCACAGTTATCCCTGCATACGGATACTACTGTTGTTATTGTTATTGTTTCCTTAATATGTTCTGTATAGTTGAATGCTCTGATTCTTACACTTGTTATGACTAACCTTAGAACTGCCATGTTCTTTTTTTCATGCACACAGCAACATTGTGTATGATGCATACATTCTTCCTGCTAATTTACTTTATCACTCCTTTGCCCTGCAGACAACACCCTTTCCTGTACCCAAGAATCCACGCTACTTTGATATACAAGAGCTGAAAGCTATCCAAAACACATAAGCAATACCTATTTGGACGTAGCCCTTAAGGTAGACACTTAATCCCCCATACAAGCAGAAAGTAGATTAGAAATAGAAAAAAATCACCACGGGAGCACTTTGTTGTGCTAAATAAATTACCTGTAAGGTTAAAACCGTAAAGATAGTTGATTTCTTTTCCATACATACAGAAGGGTGCTTAGAAATAGATCAACTCCTTAACAAACACACTTAGCCTAACCTAATATATTACATATAAGGCAATAATGGTTGGATTCCCGTTAGCCCTCACAGAATCTAACATCACTTTTGGCCCCCACCTCTTATGCAGTTCAAGTCACAACTTAGTAAGAACAATTGTATTGCCTCCTGTTAATTCTAGATAGTTTACATTTAATTTTCAGCTAGGAGGGTACGCCTCTCATTGAGTCATCATTGGTAGACACAAGGGAAGCTCTGGAGTTTCCTTCTGGAGCTCCGCACAGGCATACCTGAGTACTGTTGTTATTGTTATTGCTGCCATGGTTTGGTTTGTATAGTTAAATGTTTTGCTTATCACACTTGTTATTACTGACCTCGGAATTGTCATATTTTATGTTGCACACAGCAATCTTGTGCATGGTACACACAATATTTCTTTCATTCTATCTTATTACCCTCTTGCACCACAGACTATACCCCTTTTTTTTTTTTCATACACTCTACATGCGGCAGGCAGAGCGGCTGCCTAGTCCACTCCATCTTTTTATCTTATACACAGCTATCCCACCCAACACCCCCATAATCCTATGCGACCAGCACTTTTTCTCCCCTAACAACCCACATTCACTAAGTAAACCAATTACCTAATACCTCCCACCTCCCCCCCCACCCAATTCCATATACGCCCCCCCCCACCCTCCTTAATTAAGGTACCCCTATCTATTAGGGGGCTACAAAAGCGGTTATTCTTGCCTATACCGCAACCCCACAGAACCTCTTTTTTCTTTCTTAAAGGAGAGAGGAGAGAGGGGACAGAGGGGAAGAAAGAGAGAAAAGAAAAACAAGTAAAGGAATTTAAAAGTAGAACTTATCCTAACACATACTAAGCAAGCTACACACTCACTTTGATACTAACCTATCTGACTAGTATGCCTAGCTTTCCAAATTCATTGATGCTTTTATTTCCAGATGGATGTGTTTTTGCCCATGCTTCTCGCCATCAATAATCTCTTTTCTACAATGTATAAGAATAACACCCATGTTTTCTCCACAGTTTACAAAAATGGACTGAATATTTAATAACTGCTTTCTGAACCTTAATTTTAATACCTTTTGTTCTCAATTGCATTGCAAGGTTCATACTGTGAGGCACGCATGCCACTTAAATTTTTCTTCTTCATCCTGTCTTATGTACGCTTGTTTGTATTCTTTTGTCCATATTTCAATAAAAATTATTTAAAAAAAAAAAAAAAAATAGCTTGTTAATTCAAATGACATCTGAGAGTAATATGATGATTTTTTAACAAAATACTTAGTCATCATTTAACAAATAACGTATTAGATAAGTCAGCATTTTTTATTTTTAAATAAATATTTTGTCAGAGCATATAAGTAGACTGTGCATTCAGAGAATTTTGTTCATACAATGTGCTGGCATGAAGACAGAGAAGATATGAAAATGTGCAATGCTGAATTAAATGATTTGTTTCACAGAAATCTTATAACAAATGTTAACAAACATTATCAAAATTATACTTTATCCCCCCCCCTTTTTTTATAGCCTCCTAATAAAAGAAAATATCAAAACAATTGAGTTTTATACACTCTTATGTACTCTTATACCCCTTTTAATCCTATTACATTTTATATCCTTTTCATAGCAAGTCCTGACATGTCTTTTTAAAGGGACAGTCTAGTCCAAAAAAAACTTTCATGATTCAGATAGGGAATGTCATTTTAAACAGTTTTCCAATTTACTTTTATCACCAATTTTTCTTTGTTCTCTTGGTATTCTTAGTTGAAAGCTTATCTTATGAGGTTCATATGCTAATTTCTTAGACCTTGAAGGCCGCCTCTTAAGAATGCATTTTAACAGGTTTTTCACCACTAGAGGGTGTTAGTTCATGTTTTTCATATAGATAACACTGTGCTCGTGCACGTGAAGTTACCTGGGAGCCATCACTGATTGGCTAAACTGCAAGTCTGTCAAAAGAACAAATAAAGGGGCAGTCTGCAGAGGCTTAGATACAAGATAATCACAGAGGTAAAAAATATATAAAAATAACTGTGTTGGTTATGCAAAACTAGGGAATGGGTAAACAAGGGATTATCTATCTTTTAAAACAATAACAATTCTGGTGTAGACTGTCCCTTTAAACCTGTTGAACATTATAGAGAAACCTTAAGCTTAATAGAATACAATATCAAAGTGTAATTTACAACTTTTAGAATTAAATAACATTTATCTTTTATAAATCAAAATATCAACAATACACATCTTAAAACCTTTTAATCCTAATAAATATACATATCAATTGGATATCCAATTGGTATTAAAAACACTTTTTTAATATCAATTTAATATAAAAATTATATCAAAATCACCTTTTTTTATATCAATGTTTATATCAATTTTATATCAATTTAATATAAAATTTATACCAAAATCACCTTTTTATATCAA